>NC_057806.1:408389046-408428421 GCF_018294505.1 Triticum aestivum
CCGGCCGGTCCCCGCCACCACCGCGCCGGCACCGCGCCGCCTCGCCGTCCGCGCCGCTCGCCGCCTCCCCCCACGCCGGATCCGGACCCGGCTCCGGTCTCCTCTCCACTCCGGCGACGTCCGCGACGAGCTCCGGCCAGCTACAGTGCTCCTCCAGCGATCCTCGATCCGCGTGCGATTCAGATATGAAAATATCTCGTTTGGGTTGACTTTTTCCCTCCTAACCCTAGCCCATATGCTCATGTTCATAGCCTCGTAACTTTGCATCCGTAGCTCCGATTCATGCATATAGCATATCAAAATGTTCATCTCAGAGAGTACATCATTTCATTCCATTGCATAATTTTCATTTGAGTTCACCTTGATGCCCGAAATGCTGCTAGAAGAGGGCTACTTGAGTTAATTGTCAGATCTGCTGCTCCATTTAGGTTTTTGTCATTTTTGCCATGATTATTGTGTGCATGATATGCCCTGATGCTCTACATATGTTTTGTTAAGGGTTTTGTCATCTTTCCAGAGGTGCAACCCATGTATTTTTGTGATGTGTGTGGTGACTAGCACAAGTTTGCAAAGTGGTGCACTTGTTAATTCTGTTTTCAGGGACTTAGCAATTCCACTAAGTCCTTGATCTGTTTATCCCATGATGCCATATGTTCATGTTGTTTCCTAGTGATCCGTGCCTCTTTTGAGGATGATCAGTAAGGATGTTTTGTTAATATTGTAGTGCTCTATCCATCGATGTCTTTGTTTGCAATTATGGAGCACCCTAGCTTGAGTCAATCGAGCTCTACTTTTGCTACTTTGTGAATCTGGGCAGATTGTCAACTTGTTTGCAATTTTGCCGATGATGTTGTAGTTGATCCGTGCATTCTATGCCATTGTTCTTGCCATGTCTAGCTTGCATTTTGTGTGTTCTTGATAGATGTATGCTTGTCTTGCCATGACTTGCACCGTAGTGATTGCATCGAGCTCGTAAACATGCCTACTTGAGTTATGTTTCAGCATGTGCCAGTTTTCACTAAGTCTGTGATCTGATTATGTTTTTGCTATGTTCACATGCTTGCAATTATATTTTCTGTTCCCTTTTGGCTCAAGGTCACTAAGGGACTTTTGTTAAGCTCTTTGAGTAGCTCCATGCCATGCTTTACTTTGCCATGTTCAGGCCCTTTAGCATATTGTTTTCATGCTCCAAAAAGTGCTACCTGATCTGAAATTCCAGACAAGTGTTAATTTCACTAAGTCTGAGATCTGTTTGCCATATGCATTTTTGTCATGCTTGTTTGAACCTGTTAATGGATGATTTGGCCGTAGCTCAATGCTAGACTTTTGTTAAGCATCTTGCATGCATCCCTGCCATGTATTTTGTTGTTATGTTTGGGTGCTGTAGCATATTCATCTCATTGCATTTAGATGACTACTTGCTGTAAATCGCAGACCGGTGTCATTTTTGAATCGCTTGCCATTTCCAAACCGTAACTCTGATTCCAGTGTTCTTTATATCGTTTTCAAGCGATTTCATCTCATCTTTCTAGTGGCACACTTGGATTTCCAAGTTGAGGCCAGGTTCTTGCATTTCCTGTCATATCTTGCATTTTGCATCCCGCATCGCATCCCACATAGCATATCATCTTTGCATCATCTTGTTTGATCCTTGCACGTGGTTGATTGTGTCCTTGTTGCTTGTTTGTCTTGTTTGTGTAGAGCCGGGAGACGAGTTCGCTAACAAGGAGCCCGTTGAGTTTGCTTTCGAGGATCCAGTCAACTCTGACAACTATGCAGGCAAGATGATCATACCCTCGAAATCACTACTAGCTTTGCTATGCTAGATTGCTCGCTCTTTTGCTATGCCAATGCTACGATGCCTACCACTTGCTTTCAAGCCTCCCAAATTGCCATGTCAAACCTCTAACCCACCATGTCCTAGCAAACTGTTGATTGGCTATGTTACCGCTTTGCTCTACCCCTCTTATAGCGTTGCTAGTTGCAGGTGAAGATTGGAGGCCGTTCCTTGTTGGAACATTTATTTACTTGTTGGGATATCATTATATTGCCATGTTATCTTAATGCATCTACATACTTGGTATAGGGTGGAAGGCTCGGCCTCTCGCCTAGTGTTTTGTTCCACTCATGCCGCCCTAGTTTCCGTCATATCGGTGTTATGTTCCCGGATTTTGCGTTCCATACGTGGTTGGGTTATAATGGGAACCCCTTGATAGTTCGCCTTGATTAAAGCTTTTCCAGCAATGCCCAACCTTGGTTTTAACATTTGCCACCTAGCCTTTTCTTTCCCTTGGGTTCTGCAGACTCGAGTGTCATCATTATTTTAACCCCCCCGGGCCAGTGCTCCTCTGAGTGTTGGTCCACCTGTCAGATGCCGGTGGCCACCAGGGGCAACTCTGGGCTGGCCTACCCATACCTAAGACAATCTGAGTGTGCCCTGAGAAAGAGATATGTGCAGCTCCTATCGGGATTTGTCGGCACATTCGGGCGGTGTTGCTAGTCTTGTTTTAACCTGTCGAAGTGTCTTGAAGAACCGAGATACCGAGTCTGATCGGAACATCTTGGGAGGAGGTCTATTCCTTCGTTGACCGTGAGAGCTTGTCATGGGCTAAGTTGGGACTCCCCTGCAGGGATTTGAACTTTCGAAAGCCGTGCCCGCGTTTATGGGCAGATGGGAATTTCTTAATGTCCGGTTGTAGATAACTTTAACCTTAACTTAATTAAAATGAATCAACTGAGTGTGTTACCGTGATGGCCTCTTCTCGACGGAGTCCGGGAAGTGGACACGGTGTTGGAGTAATGTTTGCGCAGGTTTCTCTCTAGTTTCTCGCTCGCGCTTTGCCTCCTCTTCTCGCTCTCTTTTGCGAATAAGTTAGCCACCATATTTTTGCTAGTCGCTTGCTGCAGCTCCACAGATTTACCTTGCCTTACCTATAAGCTTAAATAGTCTTGATCGCGAGGGTGCGAGATTGTTGAGTCCCTGTGGCTCACAGATTACTATTACACCAGATGCAAGGCCTGATGATTCCGCTCCAGGAGACGCGCTTGAGCTCAAGTGGGAGTTCGACGAGGACTCTCAATGTTACTATGTTTCCTTTCCTGATGATCAGTAGTGGTGCCCAGTTGGGGGTGATCGGGACTGTGTCGCATGTTGGGTTCTCTTTTATTTTGGCGTCGTAGTCGGGCCATGAGTGTTTGGATGATGTAATGTTATTTATGTACTTGATTGACATGGCGAATGTAAGCCAACTATGTTATCTCCCCTTTTATTATCTATATTACATGGGATGTTGTGAAGATTGCCTAACTTGCGACATATGCCTTCAATGCGATTATGCCTCTAAGTCGTGCCTCGACACGTGGGAGATATAGTCGCATCGAGGGTGTTACAAAGACCCAACAAACCATCATTGACTTTGCAAATGAAGCTCAACGACAACACAATGCAAAGATCTTGACTATAAGAAGTGACAAAGGCTCTGAGTTCAAGAACTACACCTTGGATGAGTTTTTGAGTGATGAAGGAATCAAGCATCAATATTCCACACCTTATACCCCTCTACAAAATGGTGTAGCAGATAGGAAGAACCGGGCGTTGATGGATGCGGCAAGGACCATGATGGCGGAGTTCAAGTCTCCCTACAACTTTTGGGCCGAAGCCATCAACACCGCGTGTCATGCATCTAATCGGCTCTACCTCTGCAAAGGCTTGAACAAGAATCCATATGAGATACTCACCGGTAACAAGCCCAACCTCAAGTACTTCCGGGTGTTCGGGTGTAAGTGTTTCATTCTCAAGAAAGGTGTCCGTTTGTCTAAGGCTAGATCTTATGAGGGCATATTTTTTGGTTATGCTACAAACTCTCATGCTTACCGTGTTCTCAATAAGTCCACGGGACTTATTGAGGAAACATGTAACGTGGAGTTTGATGAGAATAACGGCTCCCAAGTGGAGCAAAGTGGTACTTGTGATGTAGGTGATGAAATTCCTCCCCAAGCCATAAGAAGAATGGGTGTTGGTCATATCCTACCCATTGAGGAACCCCTTGTGGCCAAAGGAGAAGGACAATGTTCTACTCAAGTGGAACCTTCACCAACCCAAGACCCACACGCTTCCGAAGAACAAAGTGAGGGCCCTCAACCTCAAGAACAAGACCAAAGGCAAGGTCAATCTCAAGATGGTGTTGTAACATCAAGTGATGCCCAAGGTCAAGTTCCCTCCTCCGAGCAAGTTCAAGATCAAGAGCTTCCACGAGATCAAGAACAAGCTCAAGATGACGCTCAAGATGATCAAGTGACCACTCCTCGTCTCACCCCCGAGGAGGAATTGGAGCGTCGTGCCACCAAGGTTGCTTCCAAACTCTCCACCAAGGATCATCTCATGACAAATGTGCTTGGAAGATTAAGGAAGGGGGTAAGCACTCGTAGACAATTAGCTAACTATTGTGAACATCACGCGTTTGTCTCGTGTGTTGAACCCCAAATGGTCTATGAGGCGCTCGAAGATCCGGATTGGCTCAATGCCATGCATGAAGAACTCAATAACTTCGAGCGCAACAAAGTGTGGAGATTGGTGCCAAGGCCTACGGGGAACCACAATGTCATTGGAACCAAGTGGATATTCAAGAACAAGCAAGATGCTCATGGGATTATCATTCACAACAAGGCTCGCTTGGTAGCACAAGGCTACTCCCAAGTCGAGGGTATCGACTACGGTGAAACCTTTTCTCCCGTTTCTCGTCTTGAATCCATTCACATGTTAATTGCATATGCTTCTCATCATAACTTTAAGTTACAACAAATGGATGTGAAGAGTGTTTTTCTTAATGGTCCTATTACTGAATTGGTTTATGTCAAGCAACCCCCTGGGTTCAAGGATCCCTACTTTCCCGATCACGTGTATCAACTCGATAAGGCACTCTATGGCCTTAAACAAGCCCCACGTGCGTGGTATGACCACCTTACCGAGTTGCTACAAGACCGTGGTTTTGAAGTTGGGCTAATCGACCACACTCTTTTTACTAAGAAGGTCAAAGGGGAGTTGTTTGTGTGCCAATTATATGTTGATGATATTATCTTTTGTTCCCCTAACAAAGCTTTCAATGAGGAATTTGCCGCTCTCATGACCTCAAAGTTTGAGATGTCTTCCATGGGAGAGTTGAAGTTCTTTCTCGGGTTCGAAGTGAAGCAAAGGAGAGAAGGAACCTTCATCAACCAAGCCAAATACACTCAAGACATGCTCAAGAGATTCAAGCTAAGTGATGTCAAGCCGGCTTCCACTCCCATGCCCACCAAGTGCCAACTTGACATTGATCCCAATGGTAAAGCAGTGAATCAAAAGGTATATCGCTCCATGATTGGCTCCTTGCTTTACCTTTGTGCATCTAGACTGGATATCATGGACGGTTTCAAGCCGCACCTAAGGAAAGTCACTTTGTGGCGCTCAAGCGAATCTTTCGATATTTGGCTCATACCCCAAACTTTGGCTTATGGTACCCAAGAGGAGCAAACTTCAAGCTTGTAGGTTATTCGGACTCGGATTGGGTGGGAGACAAAGTGGATAGGAAGTCCACTTCCGGAGGGTGCCAATTTCTTGGTTGTTCTTTGGTGAGTTGGTCTTCCAAGAAGCAAAGTTGTGTGTCTCTCTCGTCCATGGAAGCGGAGTATGTGGTTGCCGGTAGTTGTTGTGCACAACTATTATGGATGAGGCAAACTTTAAAGGATTACGGTGTCACGTGTGACAAAGTGCCTCTTTGGTGTGACAATGAAAGTGCCATCAAGATTTCTCTCAACCCGGTGCAACACTTCAAGACAAAGAATATTGAGATTAGGTATCACTTCATCCGGGATCACATTAGGTGAGGGGAGATCGAGCTCAACTATGTCAACACTCATGATAACCTTGCAGATATTTTCACGAAGCCTTTGGATGAAGCAAGATTTCACGATTTAAGGCATGAGCTAAATATCATTGATTCGAGCAATGTGACTTGAACCCTTGCACACCCCACCTCACTCAACTTGCTGTCTAGTTTAGGTGTAGGCATGGACATACGGGGAGTGTTGTTCTCTCAATGAACTTTCCCTCCCCCATAATGCATAAACTAACCAAACTCTTTCACATTAGCCATTTTTTATGGTACTTGTGCTTCAAAGATGAGCGTTGGTCATGGGCCCAAGGTTAAAATCTTCGCAGCACCATACCTCTGAACTCAAACATAGGTGGCCTCGGCCACCGCCCTATCTTGGAGAGGTGTGTGTCTTCGTTCTTTTTGTCGGTTTTGTGTGTGTGTGTGTGTGTTCTCGTTTTTGTCTCGGTTTCTTCTCTTGAGCTAAGCCCTTTTTGGTCGGTCCTTTTTGTGGCAGAGCGGTACTACCGCTGCGTGCGCGGTACTACCGCTGACAAGCGTCAAGCGGTACTAGCACCCACCCCAGCGGTACTACCGCCGCGGGGCGGGCGATGGGCGGGTTATGTCGGGGCAGGGGGAGTTGTTTCTCCCCCATACCCATTCGCCCCCACTCGCTCGTCTTCCTCGTCGCTCCAGAGACCTCTCGCCGCAGGAGGGGCCCGACCGGCCGCCGCTTTCGGGTCGTCTCTCTCCATTTCCCCCGCTGGAGTCGATCCCGACCACGTCCTCTAGCCATGGATGTCGGTATTGCCCATGTTCCCGTTCTCTCTTTGCCTAGATCTTGCATCTAGTTTTTAGGGGCAATAGGCATTGTTCTTCTCGTCTTTTGGCTAAGGCGAGGCTTAAGTAGGATGGAGATGTCTTCTAGGCTCTGTGGATTTAAGTTTGGTAGGATTATTTCTGAATTAGGCATCTCCGGTAGTGCCGGATCTGTCCACGACAGTAGGGAACCGCCGTTCCCCATCTGGCGCGGTACTACCGCCCTCCTTGAGAGGTACTACCACGCAAGCGGTACTGCCGCTGTTGGGTCACGGTACTACCGCTGGATGCCCAATTCCATCTTTTCCTACCAAGTTTTGATCCTTGTTGTTTTGGTTGGTGGCTTATGCTCTTTCTTTCGTGTGTTTCTTCTGGTCGTGTGTTTTGGTTCCAGGTGATGATCATCCTAAGCAGCAGGTCCGGCGTGTCAACCCCGGTTGTGCAATGTCAAAGCGCTACCGCACATCTGAGTCAGCAGGTGGTTCCTCAAGTGCTCCACCGCCGCCAGCGGGCACTTCCTCAAGTGCTCCAAAGCTCTCGAAGAAATCTGCCAGCAAGCTAAAGGGGAAGACTGTGACTGAGATGACTGCCAAGGAATTTTGGGCAAAGCGTCGCTGCAACCCCTATGAAGAAGACCAAGATCCCACTTTGGTCAACCGCCCGTTCTGGAACCGCTTTTAGTTCGCCATCTGATGACCCACAAGTATAGGGGATCTATTGTAGTCCTTTCAATAAGTAAGAGTGTCGAACCCAACAAGGAACAAAAGGAAATGATAAGCGGTTTCCAGCAAGGTATTCTCTGCAAGTACTGAAAGTCTGAAATAAGTGGTAATAGATAGTTTTGTGATAGGATAATTTGTAACGAGCAACAAGTAACAAAAGTAAATAAAGTGCAGCAAGGTGGCCCAATCCTTTTTGTAGCAAAGGACAAGCCTGGACAAACTCTTATATAGAGAAAAGCTCTCCTGAGGACACATGGGAATATCGTCAAGCTAGGTTTCATCACGGTCATATGATCCGCGTTCGGTACTTTGATAATTTGATATGTGGGTGGACCGGTGCTTGGGCGCTGTCCTTACTTGGACAAGCATCCCACTTATGATTAACCTATATTGCAAGCATCCGCAACTACAACAAAAGTATTAAGGTAAACCTAACCATAGCATGAAACATATGGATCCAAATCAGCCCCTTGCGAAGCAACGCATAAACTAGGGTTTAAGCTTTTGTCACTCTAGCAACCCATCATCTACTTATTACTTCCCAATGCCTTCCTCTAGGCCCAAATAATGGTGAAGTATCATGTAGTCGACGTTCACATAACACCAGTAGAGGAGAGACAACATACATCTCGTCAAAATAATGGTGAAGTGTTATGTAGTCGACATTCACATAACACCACTAGAGGAGAGACAACATACATCTCATCAAAATATCGAACGAATATCAAATTTACATGACTACTAATAGCAAGACTTCTCCCATGTCCTCAGGAACAAACATAACTACTCACAAAGCATATTCATGTTCATAATCAGAGGGGTATTAATATGCATATAGGATCTGAACATATGATCTTCCACCAATTAAACCAACTAGCATCAACTACAAGGAGTAATTAACACTACTAGCAACCTACTAGTACCAATCCCGGACTTGGAGACAAGAATTGGATACAAGAGATGAACTAGGGTTTTGAGAGGAGATGGTGCTGGTGGAGATGTTGATGGAGATTGCCCTCTCCCAATGAGAGGAGCATTGGTGATGACGATGGCGATGATTTCCCCCTCCCGGAGGGAAGTTTCCTCGGCAGAACAGCTCCGCCAGAGCCCTAGATTGGTTCCGCCTCGTGGCGACGAAGTTTCGTCCGAGAAGATGGCTTATGATTTTTTCCTCGTCGAAAGACTTCATATAGCAGAAGATGGACATCAGAGGGCCACCAGGGGCCCATGAGGTAGGGGGGCGCGCCCAGGGGGGTAGGGCGCGCCCCCACCCTCGTGGGCAGGGTGTGGCCCCCCTGGTGAACTTCTTACGCTCGGTATTTTTTATATATTTTGAAAACGTCTTCCGTGAAGTTTCGGGACTTTTGGATCTGTGTAGAATAGGTCTCTAATATTTGCTCCTTTTCCAGCCCAGAATCCCAGCTATCGGCATTCTCCCTCTTTATGTAAACCTTGTAAAATAAGAGAGAATAGGCATAAGTTTTGTGACATAATTAGTAATAACATCCCATAATGCAATAAATGTTGATATAAAAGCATGATGCAAAATGGACGTATCAACTCCCTCAAGCTTAGACCTCGCTTGTCCTCAAGCGAAAGCCGAAATCGAAAAATGTGTCCACGTGTTTAGAGATAGAGGTGTCAATAAAAGTAAAATACGGACATGAGGGCATCATGATAATTCTTAGAACAACAACTTACATAATTCTTGTCATATGATTTCTTATGCTAGGGTAATAATTCAATCACAGTTTCAAGTATGAATCGTAAACTTCATTGAAAACTAACAAACTATAATCTCAATCATTGGAGCAATTGCAATTTATCATAACATAGGAAAGAGTCAATATATAAGAGCTTTTCAGCAAGTCCACATACTCAACTATCATATAGTCTTTCACAATTGCTAACACTCACGCAATACTTACGGGTATGGAGTTTTAATCGGACACAGAGAAAGATAGGGGCTTATAGTTTTGCCTCCCAACGTTTTACCTCAAGGGTAATGTCAACATTAATAGTTCATGAAAACTCACATCCAATTAGCCATATATACCAGGATCTTTCCAACATACTATGCTTGCCAAAGGATAAAATGTAAAAAGGAGGGGTGAAGATCACCATGACTCTTATGCAAGGTAGGAGATAAAAGTAAAAGATAGGCCCTTCACAGAGGGAAGCAGAGGTTGTCATGCGCTTTTATGGTTGGATGCACAAAATCTTAATGTGAAAGAACGTCACTTTATATTGCCACTTGTGATATGGACCTTTATTATGCAGTCTGTCGCTTTTATTTCTTCCATATCACACGATCGTATAAAGCTTATTTTCTCTCACACTAATAAGTCGTACATATTTAGAGAGCAATTTTTATTGCTTGCACCGATGACAACTTACTTGGAGGATCTTACTCAATCCATAGGTAGTATGGTGGACTCTCATGGCAAAACTGGTTTAAGGGTATTTGGAAGCACAAGTAGTATCTCTACTTGGTGTGATGAATTTGGCTAGCATGAGGGGGAAAGGCAAGCTCAACCATGTTGGATGATCCATGACAATATAATTTATCTCAGATGAAAGAAAACATAACCCATTACGTTGTCTTTCTTGTCCAACGTCAACTTTTTAGCATGTCATAATTTTGATGAGTGCTCACAATCATAAAAGATGTCCAAGATAGTATATTTATATGTGAAGACCTCTCTTTCTTTATTACATCCTATTAATTGCAACGATGACCAAAACCATGTTTGTCAACTCTCAACAACTTTTATTCATCATACTTTTTCTATGTGAGCTCATTACTCTCCATAAGATCCATATGATCTCTTTGTTTCCTTTTTTATTTATTTCTCTTTTCTTTTATTCACTTAGGATCATGGAAAAATAATCAAGCCCTTGACTCAACACTAATCTTTATTATATATAGCTCACGGACTCGATTACATAGAGGGATCATAAAGCAAAACTCAAAACTAGATCATGCCATAAACTTTATTCTACTAGATCAAGATATTACCAAAAGGATCGAACTAAGAAAAACGGTAAAGATAAAAGTGATGGTGATATGATACCGGGGCACTCCCTCAAGCTTGGCAGTTGCCAAGGGGAGTGCCCATTCCAGATACTCAATTCTTCTTTGTTGGTGGAGAAGGTGATGGTTTTGTTGATGGCGTAGGCTTGTCGTCCTTCTTCCAAGGCATAGGCTCACCATCATAGAAGGATGACCGAGTCTCCTGAAACCTCAAATCTGCTGCCAAACTCATCCTCTTGAATCTATATTCATACTCACAGTTTTGATTTTGCAGGTCATAGATCTGGGCTTGGAGGTGCTCGATTTTCTCATGAAGCTTGAAGATGGCCTCCCCAATGTCCTTGATGTCCAGCTTGTGGTTGTTGGTGAACTCCGTGATCATAATGTGATTGGAATCGAGTCCACGCTCCACCATCTCCTGACACTTGAAAACTTCTTGCTCCAATGCCTCGAGCCTTGCCTCCGTGCTTCCGGTATTCCTTGGTCCCTCAACATCGCGGATGTGCAACAACCCCTCACGCATCTCAATGGTTTGAGGGTGTTGCAGCACCTCCGCGAGGTAGGGGTTGATGACCTTCTCGAAGAACTGGTCCTTGGGGGCACTTGAAGACGACATGACGTCCTGGATCTATCAGAAAAACAACTCGAAACAAAGACATGAGATTTTTGCGTGATACGGGAGTCAAAACCTTCGGGAGATTATATAATGAATTTTTACCAACCAAAATACGTATCATGTAAGAAAACGGAGTCCGGATAGCACACGAGCTGCCCACGAGGCAGGGGGCGCGCCCTCCACCCTCGTGTCCTTCCCGGACTGCTTCTTATTTTTCTATTTTTCTAAATATTCCAAAACGGAGAAATATTGCCTTAAAAACTGTTTTGGAGTCGGTTTACTTACCGTACCACGTACCTATTCCTTTTCGGAGTCTGAAATGTTCCGAAAAGTGTCCCTTATGTATTCCTCCGGGGTTATGGTTTCAATAACATTGGTTTCAACATTTATAGGATTACCTGAGATATAATGTTTAATTCTTTGACCGTTCACCACCTTCGGATTTGTGCCTTCGAAGTTGTTGATTTTTATGGCACCGGAACGATAGACCTCCTCGATAATGTAAGGACCTTCCCATTTAGAGAGAAGTTTTCCTGCAAAAAATCTTGAACGAGAGTTGTATAGCAATACATAATCACCTACATTAAACTCACGCTTTTGTATCCTTTTATCATGCCATCTTTTAACTTTTTCTTTAAACAACTTGGCATTCTCGTAGGCTTGGGTTCTCCATTCATCGAGTGAGCTAATATCAAATAACCTCTTCTCACCGGCAAGTTTAAAATCATAATTGAGCTCTTTAATAGCCCAATATGCCTTGTGTTTTAGTTCGACAGGTAAGTGACATGATTTCCCATAAACCATTTTATACGGAGACATACCCATAGGATTTTTATATGCAGTTCTATAGGCCCATAATGCGTCATCAAGTTTCTTGGACCAATTCTTTCTAGACATATTGGCAGTCTTTTGCAAAATTAATTTGAGCTCTCTATTACTCAATTCTACTTGACCACTAGACTGTGGGTGATAAGGAGATGCAATTCTATGATTAACATCATATTTAGCAAGCATTTTACAGAAAGCACCAGGAATAAAATGTGAACCACCATCAGTCATTAAATATCCAGGGACTCCAAATCTTGGAAAAATAACTTCCTTAAGCATTTTAATAGAAGTGTTATGATCAACACTACTAGTTGGAATAGCTTCTACCCACTTAGTAACGTAATCAACAACAACTAAAATATGTGTATATCCATTAGAGGCAGGAAAAGGTCCCATATAGTCAAAGCCCCAAACATCAAATGGTTCAATAACGAGTGAATAGTTCATAGGCATTTCTTGACGTCTACTAATATTACCAATTCTTTGACATTCATCACAAGATAATACAAACTTACGAGCATCTTTGAAAAGAGTAGGCCAATAAAAACCAGATTGCAATACCTTATGTGCAGTTCTATCTCTAGCATGGTGTCCTCCGTAAGCTTCAGAATGACACTTGCGTAGGATTTGTTCCTGTTCATGCTCAGGTACACAACGTCTAATAACACCATCTACTCCTTCTTTATAAAGATGTGGGTCATCCCAAAAGTAATGTCTCAAATCATAGAAGAACTTTTTCTTTTGCTGGTATGTGAAACTAGGTGGTATGAATTTGGCAACAATGTAATTAGCATAATCAGCATACCATGGAGCAGTATGAGAAGCATTTATGACATTTAATTGCTCATCAGGAAAGCTATCATCAATAGGTAGTGGGTCATCAAGCACATTTTCTAACATAGACAAGTTGTCTGCAACGGGGTACTCATCTCCCTTTCTATCAACAATATGTAAATCAAATTCTTGTAGCAAGAGGACCCATCTAATAAGTCTAGGTTTAGCATCTTTCTTTTCCATAAGATATTTAATAGCAGCATGATTAGTGTGAATAGTTACTTAAGAATCAACAATATAAGGTCTAAACTTATCACAAGCAAATACAACTGCTAAGAATTCTTTTTCAGTAGTAGCATAATTTCTTTGAGCATTGTCTAGGGTTTTACTAGCATATTGAATAACATTTAATTTCTTATCAACTCTTTGCCCTAGAACAACACCAAAGCGTAATCACTAGCATCACACATAATTTCAAAGGGTAAATTCCAATCAGGTGGCTGAACAATAGGTGTAGAGATCAATGCTTTCTTAAGTATTTCAAATGCTTCTACGCAATCATCATAAAAAACAAATGGTATATCTTTTTGTAATAAATTAGTCAGAGGCCGAGAAATTTTGGAGAAGTCCTTAATGAACCTCCTGTAAAAACCAGCATGACCAAGGAAACTTCTTATACCTTTGATGTCCTTGGGACATGGCATCTTTTCAATAGCATCAACCTTGGCTTTATCAACTTCAATACCTCTTTCAGAAACTTTATGCCCCAAGACAATACCTTCATTAACCATAAAGTGGCACTTTTCCCAATTCAAGACAAGATTAGTTTCTTCACATCTCTGCAAAACTCGATAAAGGTTGCTCAAGCAATCATCAAAAGAAGATCCATAGACGGAAAAATCGTCTATGAAACCTCACAAATCTTTTCACAAAAGTCAGAGAATATAGCCATCATGCATCTTTGAAAGGTAGCAGGTGCATTACATAAACCAAAAGGCATACGTCTATAAGCAAAAGTACCAAAAGGGCAAGTAAAAGTAGTCTTTGATTGATCCTTGGCTGACACGGGTATTTGAGAGAAACCGGAATAACCATCTAGAAAGCAAAAATGTGTATGTTTGGATAATTTTTCTAGCATTTGATCGATAAAAGGTAAGGGGTAATGATCCTTTTTAGTGGCCTTATTTAATTTGCGGAAATCAATTACCATCCTATAACCTGTAATAATTCTTTGAGGAATCAATTCATCTTTATCATTAGGAACGACAGTAATACCTCCCTTCTTAGGGACACAATGGACAAGACTTACCCACTGACTATCAGCAATGGGATAGATTATACCTGCCTCTAGGAGCTTTAGTATTTCCTTTCTTACCACTTCTTTCATTTTAGGATTCAGCCGTCGTTGATGATCACGAACTCGTTTAGCATCTTCTTCCAAATTTATTTTATGTTGACATAGAGTGGGACAAATGCCCTTAAAATCATCAAGAGTATACCCAATAGCAGCACAGTGCTTCTTCAGAGTTTTCAATAATCTCTCTTCCTCATGCTCTGAAAGGTTAGCACTAATAATAATAGGATATATCTTTTTCTCATCAAGAGAAGCATATTTAAGAGTATCAGGCAACGGTTTAAGTTCAAACACGGGATCACCCTTGGGTGGAGGAGGATCCCCTAGGATTTCAACAGGCAAATTGTGTTTCAGAATAGGTTCCTGTTTAAAGAACACTTCATCTATTTCCCTTCTTTCATTCATAAACATATCATTTTCATGGTCTAGCAAATATTGTTCTAAAGGACCACTAGGAGGTACGACAATAGAAGCAAGACCAATAATTTCATCCTTACCAGGTAATTCTTCTTCACGGTGTTGTCTACTGAATTTAGAGAAATTAAATTCATGAGACATATCATCTAAACCGATAGTAACAACATCCCTTTTGCAATCTATCTTAGCATTAATAGTGTTTAAGAAGGGTCTACCAAATATAATGGGACAAAAGCTATCTTGTGGGGAACCAAGAACAAGAAAATCAGCAGGATATTTAGTTTTCCCACACAAGACTTCAACATATCTAACAATTCCCATTGGTGAAATAGTATCTCTATTGGCAAGTTTAATTGTGACATCAATGTCTTCTGACTCAACAGGTGCAATATCATGCATAATTTCTCTATATAGGTCAATAGGTATTGCACTAGAACTGGCACCCATATCACATAAGCCATGATAACAATGATCTCCTATTTTAACAAAAATGACAGGCATGCCTACCACAGGTCTAGGTTTATCTTTAGCACAAGGTTTAGCAATTCTAGCAGTTTCATCACAGAAATAAATAACATGCCCATCAATATTATCAGCCAAAAGATCTTTAACAATAGCAATATTAGGTTCAACTTTAACTTGCTCAGGAGGTGTATATGTTCTAATATTGCTTTTATGAACCACAGTTGAAGCTCTAGCATGATCCTTTATCCTAACAGGGAAAGGTGGCTTCTCAACATAAGAAGTAGGAACAATAGGATCATTATAAGTGACAGTCTTTTCTTCAACTTTAATTGGTGCAACTAATTTTACTTCTATGGGAGGATGATATTTAAACCACTTCTCCCTAGGGAGATCAACATGAGTAGCAAAAGTTTCACAGAAAGAAGCTACTATTTCAGAGTCAAGTCCATATTTAGTGCTAAATTTACGGAAAACATCGGTATCCATAAAAGATTTAACACAATCAAACTTAGGTGTCATACCTGACTCCTTACCTTTGTCGAGGTCCCAATCTTCAGAGTTGCGTTTAATTCTTTCCAATAAATCCCATTTGAATTCAATAGTCTTCGTCATAAAAGAGCCAGCACAAGAAGTATCGAGCATGGTGCGATTGTTATCAGAAAGCCGAGCATATAATTTTTGAATAATCATCTCTCTTGAGAGCTCATGATTGGGGCATGAATATAAAATTGATTTAAGCCTCTCCCAAGCTTGAGCAATGCTTTCTCCTTCACGATGCCAAAAATTATATATATAATTGCGATCACGATGAACAAGATGCATAGGATAAAACTTCCGATGAAATTCCAATTTCAATCGTTTGTAGTTCCATGACCCCGTATCATCACATAGCCTATACCATGTCAATGCATCTTCCTTCAAAGATAAAGGGAAGACCTTCTTCTTAACAACATCTCCAGGTACACCTGCAAGCTTAAATAATCCCCAAACTTCATCAACATATATTAGGTGCTCATCAGGATGCATTGTTCCATCTCCTGCAAAAAGGATTAGCTAGCAGTTTTTCTATAATACCCGAAGGAATTTCAAAGCAGACATTTTTATTTTCAGTAGGTTCAGTAGGTTGAGGAGCAACTCTTTGCTCTACTGGTCTGGGTGAAGATACCCCAAACAAGCCCCTCAGAGGATTACTTTTCATAGTAACAAGTGACAGTAAATTTCAGCACACTATATAATTTTTCCATACCAAATTCCACCTACCAAAGGCGCTTCACTCCCCAGCAACGTCGCCAGAAAAGAGTCTTGATGACCCACAAGTATAGGGGATCTATCGTAGTCCTTTCGATAAGTAAGAGTTTTTCAAACCCAACGAGGAGCAGAAGGAAATGATAAGCGGTTTCCAGTAAGGTATTCTCTGCAAGTACTGAAATAAGTGGTAACATATAGTTTTGTGATAGGATAATTTGGAACGAGCAACAAGTAAAAAAAAGTAAATAAAGTGCAGCAAGGTGGCCCAATCCTTTTTGTAGCAAAGTACAAGCCTGGAAAAACTCTTATATAGAGAAAAGTGCTCCCGAGAACACATGGGAATATCGTCAAGCTAGGTTTCATCACGGTCATATGATTCGCGTTTGGTACTTTGATAATTTGATATGTTGATGGACCGGTGCTTGGGCGTTGTCCTTACTTGGACAAGCTTCCCACTTATGATTAACCTCTATTGCAAGCATCTGCAACTACAACAAAAGTATTAAGGTAAACCTAACCATAGCATGAAACATATGGATCCAAATCAGCCCCTTGCGAAGCAACGCATAAACTAGGATTTAAGCTTCTGTCACTCTAGCAACCCATCATCTACTTATTACTTCCCAATGCCTTCCTCTAGGCTCAAATAATGGTGAAGTGTTATGTAGTCGACGTTCACATAACACCACTAGAGGAGAGACAACATACATCTCATCAAAATATTGAACGAATACCAAATTCACATGACTACTAATAGCAAGACTTCTCCCATGTCCTTAGGAACAAACGTAACTACTCACAAAGCATATTCATGTTCATAATCAGAGGGGTATTAATATGCATATAGGATCTGAACATATGATCTTCCACCAATTAAACCAACTAGCATCAACTACAAGGAGTAATTAACACTACTAGCAACCTACTACACTACAAAAAAGACACATCCGTGACATTTTGGGCCGAACGAAATTTTTTCTGTCATACATATGACACTTCTATGACGATAATTGTGACAAAACCCGGTATCATCATAGATGTGGTGGGCTCCTACTTCTATGACAAAAAATCATGATGGAAAATGGGCTTTTCGTCCTGGGCGGGCCGAAGACACAGCTGCATGACATTCTTTGGGCCATCCATGACGGAAAAAACCGTGGTAGAAGCGAGGGGGAGGAAAATTTCGGGAGTTCCCGATTACGGTGGGAGGTCGGGGGCCGAGCAATGCACGTTTCTCTCGTACATGTACGCACGTGTGTGCGAGACGTTGGCTCTAACTGAACCTGAGCGAGGCATTGGGCTCTAACTGAACCCGAGCGATTGCACTGCAGGCTACACGTTACTGAACCCGAGCGATCTATCGATGGCTGTTAACTGAACCCGATCGAGCGATTCCTTCGCTACTGCTGCTAACTGAAGCCGATCGATGCTGCCTCTGGGATGAACAGTGAGCGGTGGCGTTGCCTCTGGATGAACATGACCCCGTGGTGGGGTGGAGGGCTGGATGAACAGTAGACGATGGAGGGGTGCCCATGGAGGGGTGGTTGAACAGGACCCCGTGGTGTGGAGGGCTGGATGAACAATAGACGGTGGAGGGGTGCCCGTGGAGGGGTGGTTGAACAGTAGCCGGTGGAGTAGCGCGCGGTGGAGGCTGGATGAACAAGAGCCCGTGGAGGCTGGAGGAGGTCGACGGTAGCCCGTGGAGGCTGGAAGAACAAGAGCCCGTGGAGGCTGGAGGAGGTCGACGGTAGCCCATGGAGGCTGGAGGAGGTCGACGGTGGAGATGAACAGTATCCCGTGGAGTCCCATTTTGTGGTACGGCAGACCCCTCCCGATGAACATGACCCCCGTTTCGACCGTAGCGCTCCAACACAAGTCTGTTTCGTCCGTTTTGCGGTATGCCACACCCCTCCCGATGAACAGGACCCCCGTTTCGACCGTAGGAGGTCCGTTTCATCCGTTTTGCGGTACGCCACACCCCTCCCGATCAACATGACCCCCGTTTCGACTGTAGGAGGTCAGTTTCCTCCGTTTTGCGGTACGCCATACCCCTCCCGATCAACAGGACCCCTTCCGAATGTAGGAGGTTCGTTTCCTCCGTTGTGCGGTACGCCAGGCCTCGTTTCCATCGCCTGTTCCGTCCAAGCCCTCCCGATGAACACGACCACGCATTCCATTCCGACCCAGCCGGTTGGCTCCCACGCGTTCCGTTGCCTCCCGATGAACACGACGCATTCCGTTGCCTCCCCATGAACATGACGCACTCCGTTGCCTCCCCATGAACACGACGACGACGCTATTTCTCCGTTCTGACCCAGCCATGTACACGAGCCCTGGTCGTACGTATGCGCGAGTAGGCGTTCGAGACCCCGCCCGTACATACACATACGTGGCCGTATTTTCTTTCTTGCACCCTAGTCGCTGTACGTACGTGTACATGCTACGTGCGCGCCTCTACTACGACACGTGCGCGCCTCTACTACGACACGTGTGCGCCTCTACATCCACCGGTATATATGTACGTACACATTCGCGACCAGAATGACAACGCTACATACGCTTCGACCAGGTGGGTCCCGACTGTCAGGCACGTCCTTGCCTGCGAAGATGTAGCTGGTGGGTCCCAGCAGTCAGGGGGCGAATCGTTTTTTTTGCCCGGACGCACTTCCTTGCGTGCAAAGATGTAGCTGGTGGGTCCCAGTAGTTAGGGGGAAACGTTTTTTTCGTGAAATACAGTGTCCCGTGTGGTGGGTCCCAGCTGTCAGGTGGAGGAATCATTATTTTCCGCGTAATAAGGAGGCACTTCCTTGCTGTGGCCGTGGACCGAGCTGTCAGCCTCTCCACGTACAGTCCACGTCCGATGGAAGTCATTCCTTGACCATGTTGACCACGCCGCGCCGAGAGCACCAGGGCGGTGGACGACGGCGAGGCCTAGGAAGGGGACGATAGGGAGCCGGGGAAGACACGGCAGTGGAAGCCCGCGCAGAGAGGAGTACGAGGGTTCACTGGTTCAGCTGCGGTGTGAGGCTGCCGTCGCCGCAGGGCCTGGCTAGTGGTGGGAATAGTAGGGGCGGTGAGGCCTCCGCGGCAGCACAGCCGGCCACGGGAGGCAGGAGCATGCGGCACGACCGGCGCTGCTTTGGGCGGCTGGAGCAAGAAGACCAGAGGTTGAAGAAGCACTACGGCCGTTGATGGACATCGTACGGTCACTGGAGCTAGAATCGTTCATATTGACTAAAGTTGACAAAGGCCCCCGTCCCAATCAACTTAGTAGGCCCACAAGTCAGCCTCCCACCATGGTGGGTCCCAGCTAGCAGGGGGAGTATTCATTTTTTTGTGCGTAATAAGGAGGCACTTCCGGTGGGTCTGAGCTGACAGCGGGGGGAACATTTTTTTCGCAAAATATGCTGGCCCGTCCGGTGGGTCCCAGCAGTCAGGGGGGAAACATTTTTTTCGCGAAATAAGGTGGCCCATCCGGTGGGTCCCTGTTGCCAGGTGGAGGAATAATTATTTTGCGCGTAATAAGGAGGCACTTCCTTGCGGCCGCCTGGACCCAGCTGTCAGCCTCTCCACGTACAGTATTCTTCCGATGGAAGTCGGTCGTTGACCACGTTGACCATGCCGCGCCGAGAGCACCAGGGCGGTGGTCTGGACGACGACGAGGCCTAGGAAGGGGACGACGCGGAGCCGAGGAAGATGCAACAGGGGAAGCCCGCGCGAAGAGGAGTACGAGGGTTCACTAGTTCGGCTGCGGTGTGAGGCTGCCGTCGCCGCAGAATAACAGGGGGTGTGGGTGAGTAGAGGGATGGCCTGGCCAGCGGTGGGAGTAGTACGGGGCGGCGAGGCCTCTGCGGCATCACAGCCGGCCACGGGAGGCAGGAGCACACGACACGACCGGCGCTGCTTTGGGTGGTTGGAGCAAGAAGACCAAAGGTTGAAGAAGCACTACGGCCGTTGGATGGACATCGTACGATCACTGCAGCTAGAATCGTTTATATTGACTAAGTTGACAAAGCCCTTGGTACGCATCAACTTAGTAGGCCCACAGCTCGGATTTGGCAGAGAACATATAGCCCATTTGCGATTTGTAAGAATGTACAACCCATTTTTTAATTCTAATGGAATTTACTACAGCCCATTTATAGTTTGTTAAAAGTACAACCCAACTTCTAGCTAGGACAACGGTTAATAATTTCAAACAACCGCTCAAAATAGAATTCAAAAAAAATTCCCACATTTTGATGGGTCCAAAATATTTTTATCCGAAATTTCTAGTCAGGTCAAATATAATTTCAAAATAAAGTTGTATTACGTTAAAATCCAACGAAATATTGCACGCGCACCAAGTAATGAAATTAAAATTTTCAAATTCCAAAAATAATATATATTTTCAAACTAATTACGTGTTTGGTGCATAGTAACTGTCCAGTTATTGTAATTACATCCCATTTATTATTTATTAAAGTCCATTTTCTTGTTAAGCCTAATGCATACCTCCTAGGAAAGTTTGTAGCCCAGCGGGGCGGAGGATAACAAGTTGACCCGGATATTGTGTACAACTGTCGGCCCAGTTGCATTGCTGATGTTGAAAAAAGGCCTGTGTAGTATAGTACAACCTAACATGGTTACTCAGCCCACATTCAGCGACGCCGGAAAGGCCCAAACAAGGCTTCTGTACAACCTTTTGAAGTCACTGAGCTCAATTAATAACTTTAGAAAAAAGTTAGATTACAGTGGAACCTAATTAAAAGCTGTCACGAGCAAATAAATAATTCAACGGGTCCCACTTGTGCGTCTGCGTGTGTGTGTGTGTGTGTGAGAGAGAGAGAGAGAGAGATAGAGAGAGACCCATCGGTCGATGCTCGTAAATACATCTTTCAGCCATATGCATTGCTGATGCTCAGTAAAAACTTATATAGTTGACATAATCATATAGAACATCATAGCACACTGAACTTGCATACAAAAATTTCACGCAGGCGGCACAATCAGGATGGAAGCAGTGGATCGCTACGGGAAGGGCTATGTTGAAACCAACGAAGTCGTACATAATGGTTCATCGTCTTTATCAATGACGAGAAATATCTTGAATGTTGTGCAAAGAAAACAGACAGACAACACAATAAGTTCTGCTAGCACATTAAGTTGACGTGCAACCCTTTCTAAAAAAAGTTCAGGTACAAAATTAGAACAGGTCACAATCAAATGTACTGGCATATCAGTGCTTCACACCCATAGCTCGGATTTAACTAGTACTCCCTCCATCCGGGAAAAGTTGTCCACAGGGCAGTGTATTTGTTTTTTTTGCAAAAAACCCACAAAGTTTTAAACACATCACAAAGAAGTCCATCTCCTTCCTTCCTCCTCCCCCGTCGCCCGCTCCTTGCAGCCATCGCCGGCTACCCACCTGCGCTGCCGCCCGCCTGGATCTGCGCCGGGACCAACACCAGAACCGTGGCCCAGCCCGTGACCAACAATAGCGCCGCCGCCCACTTGCACCTGTGCCGCGGCTTACCACCTGCACCACCCGCCGTGAAGGTGACCTGCGCCGGCGCCCTCCTCGAGCTACGCCACCGACCCCGTTGAAGGTCGCCGCCCACGTTCGCCCACCTTTGTCGCCCACCCGTGCCTCTAATTTCGTCCGCTTCGGCCGCCGGCGCCGTGGACAATTCCGGCCACTCCCGCCTCTCATGCTGCTACTGGTGGACGGCACCGGTGCCGTGGACCTTTGATGCTGCTTTTGCCTTTTCCCCTGCCTCGCCTCTGCTTCCACTCCCGCCTATGCTGGTGAGTCTGCCCCGCCCGCCTCTGCTACTGCTGCTGTTAAATTTGTTGCTGTGAGCCTGAATTTGTTGTTCTCAGTACAGGAGGAGAAAATTCAGTCAGGGGATACAAAGCTAGAGAAATAATCCAGGACAAAGGTTGTACACTGCTGCTAAATGATGAACAAATTATAGTGAAAATTTAGTTTGATGCCATCAAATTCATTGAGTAATACTCTTGGCATTCTTGGAGATTTGCTAGTTTTTGGAAGTTTTTCTTGCTACAGTTAACTGAAAATGTTCAGTGTTCCAATACTGTAGAGAAACTATAGTTCCTGTAATTCAGTTATGACTCCTTTACTGAAATTGTAGTGTTTGCTAAAACTGAGATGTAAACTAAAGGAGTTTGTGGTTTGCAGAAGCTGTAGCATACTCCAACAAGTGATAAATGCACTCAAAAGTTCACTGAAAAAATGCAGAGGCTGCTCACTTGTTACTGAAAGTTTTCTGGAGAGATAAATGCATGCAAAAGAAGTTCAGTTAACTGTCACTGTTGCTGTATGAATTCCAACCAGGTCAATTTGTTGTCAATTACTCTGTAATACTCAACCAGGTTTATGCAAAATGAAGATCAACCATGTTTATTTGGATTTATTTGAATCATTTGAATTTATTTGCTTTATTTGGATTTATACACCATTTGTCCAATGGCAAACATACCTAAAGTTTCCAATTGTCCAATTTCAGTCATTCATTTTACTGAGAGCTAAGCATAGCCATGACTCTTCCCTAAATATTCCTTTAGAATCAATTCAAGCAGCACAAAACTGAAAACTGAAAACTGCCACAACCCCTTAGCTAAGAGTTGATAAAAACATGTCCCTAAAATTGGAATTATTTGAATTAGCTAGGTTTATTCTTCTTCATATACAGAAAAAGATGAATATTGTTTGTCTACTAGTTACTTAAAATTTAGAACTGAATAAACACTTGTCATCTTCAATAAACACTTGTAAATCTAGAGTGGTTTTAAACTTAGAATGCACCAAGTACTAATATCCTTTGCCAGGCTACACACCATCTACTTGGAGTAGACAGCAAGATTCACAAAGACATGCACGCTTCAATAGACTTGTGAATGCTAGCAAAGTGATAAGTAAAAACTTGGATGTTCTCAGAAAAATAGCACCAGAGGACATTAAGTGAACTGGCCTATATGCTAAAGGCAAGGAAATGCCACCTTCTTTTCTTCTTCGAGCAGTTGATGAACTGGCATGTATGCTGCAGCTACACATAGGTTCTGCAGAAAATGCACCAAAAGAGTTACACACAGGTGAAGTAAGTGGAAAGCAACATTTAATCTCCACTTCTTTTCTTTTGGTAGTGAATTCAATCTGAATTTTGTAAGCACAAAAATGCACCAACACTGAACATTTATTCCCACCTCCATCACCATCTTATCAGTTTTGACAGTGTGTGTATGGAGTAGTTTTGACGGCAGTATAATTGTGCATCATGTAAACATTATGAGAATGATTAAGGGTTCAGCAATCAAATTATAATTATGACCAGAACAGAGGAACAAATATCATGGTTAGTTTTATGTAAAAAAATCAGAAATGGAGTTACTCACTTGAACTTACTGTAGTAGTGGCCAAAATTCAGAAAAGTTACTAAACAGCAGAAGTAGTGGCCAAAATTCAAAGTACTAAAAATATTCTACACTAAATATACAGTGTTATCCATGTTCTGTATCCAGGACATTTGAATTATTCAGAGAAGGATAATGCAAACTAAAACGTGTTACGCAAACTGAAAACTAATCCATGTTCTGTATCCAAGACACTAATTTTTGATATTTGAAGCTACATTTCAATTGTTATGCCTCTGTCAATTATTGAATTATTCAGAATATTTAAATTATTCAGAGATCCATGTTCTATATCTAGGATAATGCAAACTGAAAAGTGTTAAAAAGACCATGTGTTTTTTGGGGTCAAAATCTACATGTAAAACTGAAAAGTGAAAATTAAAATGGAGAATGTTGTGTCTCCCACTCACGCGCTCAAAAAAAAACTATGACACATTTTTTATCTGTTTGCATAGGTCCCACCTATCAGGAAGGATGGGCACGTACACGAACAGGTACGACTCATCAGTCTACCCGCATAGCCTTTTCGTTTAGTCTACCTAGCCTTCTAATCAATTTCCTGCACGCCACTTCTCCCATTTACTTCTCCATCGGGAACCGATTCTCCTCGGGTTCTTCACCTCCCCTTCGTCTTCATTTGCATCCAAACCCCACTCAGTTCACATTGTTTTAACCTCTTTAAATAATCATCTACTACTTCAGTTAGACTAGCCATCTAATCCTAATTCTCCAAACCATAGCCCTCCATTCCAGCGGTTCCAAATGGCGGAAGAGATCGAGATGTAGGTTTTTAGCGTCCAACATGTCCTCGTCGAAGGCTCGATGCTCATAGTTGCCATTGTCACCGTCCACCCAAGGGTTGTTCGGCAGTGGATCAACATTGTATCCAACTCCCTCGAAAAGGTAGATACGAGGGTCATCGGTCTCGACGCAGAGTACACGGAGCGTGCCACTGGGAAGATCAAGTGCACCGTCGTCCTTCAGCTGTGCCACGAAGATGATGTTTTGGTGTACCACATCATACACTCGCCCTCCATACCATGTGAGCTTCATGATTTCTTGTCTCGGGAAGACGTATACTTCTGTGGGGCAGCCATCGAAGGGGACAAACAGAAGCTGGAGCCGTACAACCTTGATTTGAATAGCATCGCTGACCTACAAACCAGAATCAAAATTCCTGTAGAAGATTGTGATAAACAGACACCATCCCTATTCGACGTAGCAAATTTTGTGCTCGGTACAAATCTTCAGAAGGGTGACGAGATGGTGGCATTAAGGTCGTTTGGATGGGAGAATTATCCCTTGACGTACGAGCAGATAAAATATGCTGCCCTCGATGCCTGTGTGAGTTTCGAGATAGCTACAAGGTCCAAAGAGCTTGTTGCGAAGCCGTCTCCCACAGAGAATGAGAAGAAGAAGAAGAAGAAGAAGAAGAAGAAAAAGAAAAGGCTGCACCAGCAGGAGGGCATTATGGATGGATGAACTATTTCCTCTCTTGTAAAAAAAATTATTCCCTCTCGGTGTATATTGATATAGATGGACTATTTCGATGGTGTGCATGTCTTTGGAATAGAGTAGAAGCGTGGGTCCACTTGACTATAAGGAACTATTTATCCGCATATATAGCTTTCTCTGCTACTCCTTCCATTGATCGGCATGTAGTGCATGTGTCCCTAGACATGACAGCTTGTGTGCATGACATGTGGGCCATCTAAAATGCGGCGAGCATCAAGTTTCTACCACAGCCACCCGCGATTCCCACGACGCCGCTCGAACCCATGAAACCACACGTCCCCCGACCTGCGGCTCACCCCTCTTGGCCCCACTGCCCCTTTGCCTACGGGAGCATTACATGTGGACCAGTCACATATCGGGTCCACATGTTATTGACTCAAAGGTAGGTGTAGTAAGGCGCTGAAGCTCAGTCCCGACGGCCCTGAGAGGGAAATGTAACTCCTGTGCCAGGGCTTGTGGTGCTCCCGCAGCACGAACTCGTGCCAAACTCGAGATTTGTTACTTTACTATACATGCAGGCAACGATTTAATGGACATTGTAATCTCAACATGTGATGGGGAGCTCTAAATTTGAATTTGAAACTTATAAAATGAAAAGATTCAGAACAAATAAACTGGGAGAGAGGGAGTATATCGTAGGATGTGTCCCATACAAAATAAGTCCCCTGGTTTTTCACTGCGAAGATGTGGTTAGAAAGGAGCACAACGTCTTCCTACTCGTACGGCAACAAATCGGCCGCAGACAGCATGGTCCGCCTTTGACCGCCATGTGCAAGGTTCGTGCTATCTTATTCAATCTCACCGTGGTTCCATCGTACCAATTCATGCGGTGGCCCATTGCATGGCTGATCCCAATGTTGGACAAAGGTTCTACGAGAATAGTGTCACCGTTGTAAATGTTGTGAAAATTGATGTTGGTACCCCCCTGTACATATGCAAGCCAATCTCCACTCGCACCAAGCCTAACCTGTGAAACAGTGGGTAGGGGGAGAATTAGGAAATGGACACGGAAGTAGTCTTTAGAATGCATTTACTACGTGATCAAACTCATCTTACCTGCTCATCGGAGGAAATCTGAGTGCCCCTCAATGTCGGCATCTCAAGGGGCGTCAACTTGCAACTACGGCCACGCCGCGCTGGAGAGACCCCCAAGGAAACATCCTCGTGCATTCAACGGAACATCAAGATGCATTTGTATGAGTAGTTTATCTTGTGATAGAAAAGGATGAACGAGCGAAGGCCTCTAGAGATAGAGATGGACACTACTACTACCAATGTGCTGGCCCGTGCGTTGCAATGGATCCAAAGTAGTAGAATAATACTTGTTCACGTGCTTGAAATATAAACACTCTAGTTTTGATATACATGTGTCAGCAGACATGACAGCTTGTCCATGGAAGTTGAACCACGACGACCATCACGTTTCTTGTTTCTACCACTACCACACCCACACAAGATTCCCACGACGCTGCTCCAACCCACGGCACGACGTCCCCCGACGTGGACATGGATCCTCTGACGTGGCTATCACTGCCTTGCCCTGTCTTTCCTTCGCTGACAGGTGGGACCCACGCTTATGGGTCCCACATGTCAGTGATAGAATGGTAGGATTGTTCGCGTCAGGGGATCCTCATCCCCCTGACATGCCCCTCATCCCTCTCGGCCCCACCGCTCATCTGCCTTTGTGTGCATGACATGCGGGCCAGCTGAACTGCGGCGACCATCAACTTTCTACCACAGACACACCCGATTGGACGCGGTTTGCCTGCTCCGCTGCTGTGCTCCGATCCATACTCCCACACCATCGATTTTTCATCCAGCGGCTGTGACACATTTCGTCCCGGGCATCAATCCTCAGCTGGAGTACTTATGTACTCCCTCCGGTCCTTTTTACTCTACACATTGGATTTGCCAAAAGTCAAACTTTGCTAAGTTTGACCAAATTTATATTAGAAATTATTAGCATCTATAATATCTAATAAATATAATATGAAAATATATTCCAATATGAATCTAATGATATTGGTGTTGTTATGTGAATGTCTATAATTTTTTATATAAACTTGGTCAAAGTTGGATGATTGACTTCGGACGAACCTAATATGCAGAGTAAAAAGGACCGGAGGGAGTACTACAGGTAGTACCCGCCGCTGTGGCCATCTACGCCTCGTAACGCCCCGAGGCCCAGCTATGGCACCCTCGCCACGACCACGCCACCACCGGCCAGTTCATCTCGAACGAGTGAGTTGCGAACCACGCCACCACCATGAGAATGACATGTGGGCCAGCCGCATAAGGTCCGCATATCATTGACTCATAGGCCGGGCACTAAGCCACTGAAGTTCGGTCCCGTGGGCCCCGAGAGGGAAATGTAACTCCTGCGGCAGGCCTTGTGGTGCTCCCGCAGTATGAGCTCGTGCCAAAACTGGAATTTGTTTCTTACTACTACCAACTAGTACTAGTAAGGTACACGTGCATTGCACGCATGAGATTCTAGTGGTTTGTGCATTATGCTTCTACATGTGGAGCTTTCTGGATTCTAACATGTGGCAAAATCTGGTGGAATGTAAGGTTAGGCATGTTTGATTAACTTAGGTGAGTGTTTGGTTCAAGCCACACCTTAGGCAAGCCACACTAAGGCCCCACATGACATACAACAAAAAAATGTGGCAAGATTCCCTTAGGCTTGCCAACTTGTTTCTCTCGTTTTGAAGAACTAATAACTTTGCCTAAGCTTAGTTGTGGCAAAGTTAGTCATGAATTAAGTTCAACCATGGAGTCTTCTAGATTATACATGTGGCAGAATCTGGTGGATGATATCCAACGGCCAGTAGTGCTCGGATTTGCCATCTTTGTACCGTCGGATTGGCTTCATCCAACGACCAACTTTCAAATATTTTCACACACTATATAGGGGGTATAGATATAGATGTGCCGGTCCGTTGCAATGGATCCAAAGTATATATATCTATTTAGTGGAGTGCACTCTAAACACATTATCTATTTATTTTTCTCTAACCTTCCGTAGCCATGCAACCAAGCCACATAAGCTTCATGGGTGCCCACATCATATTATTCATACTACGTTGATTGAAAAAAAGATAAATCACCCAAAACATGATCTTCCCGTTTTTTGTTCCTACGATGTTGTGCCATGCACGTACCTACTAGTTGTATAGTGGTAGTACTAGTAATATAGTATTAGGAGTACAAACTTGGTACTAGTAGGAGTAGTACTAGTACGGAATGCTCCTACTCTATCAACGAGCCCCGTCTGACACCAAATTTCTTGGCTTCCGTGCTACAGCTAGATCTTCCCCTTGTTTCTATTTTCCAACCCGGCGGCGGGCGGGGTGTTGGTTTGCTCAACGGCGGTCCCATATGAAAGTGAAAATGCTAGGCAACACGCCTTCCCTAAGCTATGTGTCGTGCTGGACGGGCCGTGTTGTACTACCGATTCCCGGGCGTGTGGGGGTGCGACGCGAACGCGGCATGCCTTTTCCTTTTACCAGCAATGTGCCCATGCGTTGCGACGGATCCAAAGTAGTAGAATAGTAGTATTTGTTCACAAACTTGAAAGAAATCACTATTGTTTTGATATACACCTAATATATTACTCCCTCCGTACCTAAATATTTGTCTTTTTTGAGATTTCAAATGCACTATCACATACGGATTATATAGACATATTCTAGTGTTTCTAGCAAGATGCTCGTGCGTTGCACGAATTTGATGGAAAAGGTAAGCATAACTTATAAATTGATGGGTGGAGTACTAGTTACAGTGATGCATATAATTAAGCAAAGGGATCGCACATGTCGGTATTGACTGGAACGAGAATGCAATAGCACAATAAGAATTAAGGCCACGATGATGCGATCGCAGTGGTGGTTATAGAAGGAAAGAAGAAAGATGGATCCACGAACGTACGACCTCCTCCTCCTCAACTTAGTGCGCCGGGCCACCGACCGGCGGCTAAGGAGCGATGGCTTTTGTGGCGAGGTCGAGGTGCTTCTCAGCAAAGGCATCCAAGGCTTCCAGCCGGTTGAGGAAGGCCAACGTCATAGCGTCCTCACTGGCCTTGTAGATACCTATGTACACAATTTCCTCGTACATGTGGATGTGTAGGTCGACGAATTCTTGCAGGGCGAGGCGCCTCGTGGCGAGCGCGACCTCCAGGTGGACATTCTTCATGGCGTCGGCGGGCAGTCGCAGGGCCACCAGTGCTTGAAAGAGGTTCCGGCCATGGAGGCCGATTAGGGTGGCAGGCAACGAGGAGCCCGGGCGCGCGAGCTAGAGGAGTACGGCGATGTAGTCTACGAGCTTCTTGAGGACGGTGAACTTGTTGCTGGTGGCAACGATCATCTGGTCCAACTGAGAGTCGTAGTTGGCGTCGAAGGTGGCCATCCACCAGCCGATCTCCAACACCGTCTGGAGATGATCCTCGGCGCCATGCCACAGGCCGGCGTCGTGGACCATCTAGCGCAGCCGCTGGCCGCTCACGGCATCGCCGCCATGGGTCTGGAGTGAGCTATTTTGCGCTTAGTGTAGGTGCTTAGGCAAATGCTTAGGTGTGTACGATGTGGTAGATGCATTGGAATGGAGGGGCGCCTTTATATGAGGGCAATGAGGGCAAACTGCGTTGCATTCACATTGTGCAGCCTCTTTTCCCGGACCTCCTCCCATTACTTCCCTCATGCATTAATTGAAGGAGGATGCATTGGCCGTTCAACATATCGGGAACCGCTACTCCCTCCCTCGTCTGCATTAAGCCGTATCGGGAACTGCGCCGCCCGCTGTCAAATCGAATACTCCCTCCGTCTAGGTGAGTATTAAGTCATCTTACAAAAACCAAATAGTAAACACATAGGCGTGGTGCATTAACTCTCACGTTGTTTCTTATTTTTGACATAAATAGAGGAATCAACCAAGAAGAGATGTGGGGCTTGTATGCTTTTAATGACTTGAGACTATCAAACATGACATGCAGTGGTCATTTTGTTGCACAAGAACAAATACAACCCACGTCAGCACACACACATCTTATATAGCATCACATCCAATGGCTATAAAAGATGAATGAGACCAAATTATATCTCATCTAGATGAGTTCTAGCAAAACTGTATTAATAATACTTAGTACTCCTGCGCCATGTATCATATATTAGTATCATGTAGTACTTTATTTATTTATGAGGTATCCAGATGGCACTACACCGCCAAGAAAAGAGGGTAACATCAAAATTATGGACTACTTTTTTGAGTATGTTGGTAAGGTCCGGTCATAGTCACTTGTTGAAATCTCTAAAAAGACAAATACTCCCTCCGTTCGGAAATACTTGTCACCAAAATGGATAAAAGCAAATGTATCTAGACGTATTTTAGTTTTAGATACATCTCTTTTTATCCATTTTGATGACAAGTATTTTCGGACGGAGGGAGTAGAAAATAGAGTTGGTGATGATGGTGTGCGTGCCATCCTGCAATATAGGCCGTCGGATTTATATCTAACGGATAGGAAAGAAACTATGGCAATTTTGCAAAAATATACCCACACGTCTCTCCACGTTCGCAAATAAGGCCTTCCCTCGTTCAACCTTTTCTCTCACAAGATAAACTACTCACACAAATGCATCTTGAGGTGTCCATAGAATCGAAGAGAGGGATGATGATGTGTGTGTGTGTGTGTGCGCGCGATCGATAAAGAGTGACATCGAATTTGTGTGTGCCCACGTCAAAGATATAGAGTGGCTGGCCTACTGGAACGTGAGATGGGACATGTGCAGTTTGTCTCTGTGGCATGGATACCTACCCGCAGCGCTCGACTATCGGTGTGTGGTGGGGGAAGAGGGAGGCCCAATTAACTATAGAGGTACAATGGCTGGTATATGTGTGGAGGAGGAGAGAGGCCTATCTCATGTATTAAGGAGATCGATCTGCCTCATGTATTAAGGGAGATCGATCGGCATCCATGCATATGTGCAGGAGAGGAATAAGGTTGGGAGAGAGACAGAGCTAGAGTGTTGGATGGTTGGTAGTAGAGTTGCTTCTAACAAATGGTGGGATAGGCTTGCTAGACAAACGGAGGGCACACCCGCAATATCAATAATAGAGGAGATGGCTGCTTGTTGTCTGTGCACGTGCGTGTGAGAGACGGGTCAGGAGGCATGCACGAATGATGAGGGGGGACGATGTGGCTGTGGTGAGCAGACATAACTACATAGGAAGATCAATCTCCCTTTGTTAGAGAAAGGAGAGACATAACTTGTGAGGTACGTCGATCGATGGGGGGGGGTAGTTAAAGTCGATCTAGGTATATGTTGGGAGATCGATCAGTATACATGCATGTGTGTGTTAGAAGCAAATGAGGCACGAGGAGAAGGATAGAGAGAGACGGATGCATGTAGGAGGTGGTATGAGAGGCATACTATATCGAGGGGGGAGGAGTGTGCGAGTACGAGAACGATGAAAAGAGTGGTGGGAGTGAGGCATGGACGGTGACAAGAGAAGAGGGGAAGCTTGTGTTTGTGCTAGGCACACCTGGCTAGAGAGGCATATTGATCGATGTGTGCCGTAAAGAAGGAGCTGGGGGGCCTACACACACCGTGGGTGAACGACCTAAAGTGAAAAGATGAATTTGCGCGATGGAGCTAGAGAATGCTGAGGGAGGGTGAGAGGGATGCGGGCATGTGCATGCACAAGAGAAGTTAGCGCTAGCTACAAAGATAAGAGGGTTGTGTGGGTGTAAAAGACGAATAGAGATCATATATACTTCATTATAAAAAGTGAATTCGGATATTTGAAGAATTTGGTGTAAAAGACGAATATAGATCATATATGTGTGAATATATATAACGGTGATACACGTGGTGTGGTTATGAACATGTTATACTACATTTAATATATTTTATCTCTACTCTTATAAAAAATGGAGTTGTTGATGATGGTGTGCCTGCCATCCTGCATTATAGGCCGTCTGATTTATATCTGGCGGATAGCAAGGAAACTATGATGATTGAAGTTGGCAACAATCATGATTGTAGATTCTTATTGAAATAGAGAAACGAATTCAAATTTAGTTCGAATTGCAGTGGTAGTATAGACATTTGGAATGCACTAAAATGTTGGTATGAGTAGGTTACATGCATTATACAGCAAGCGAAAAAATTTAATCGGACATAACATGGATTCATACTCCCTCCTTCCATCTATATAGGGTGTAATGAGATTTTTAAGACCGCCTTTGACTATTTACAAGATTAATAGTACATGACATGCACAATGTGAAAATTATATCATTGAAAGAACCTTTCACAAACGAATTTAACGGTGTGCTTTGTGTAAGTTGCATGTCATAATCATTGCTCTAATATTTGGTCAAAGTTAGCATCAAAAAACGCATTAGGCCCTATATAGATGGAAGGAGGGAGTAGCTTTGAATAGCATTTGTATAGTAAAACGGGGCAAGACTCTCTCTTTGTGTGGTGTGAATAGTTTTATTTTTTTTCGTTTTCTTTTTGGTTGAGGGAAGTGCGAATTGATTTGGTACGTACAAGTACAATATTACTACACGTTAGGCTTGTCCCTAAAATTCAACCCGCGTCTTGTTATATCCCGAAAATTCAGATATCGTGCTCCCAAAACTGGCGCCTTCACAACCCGCGCTTTGTTATCCTGAAATTACAACGCACGCGAAAACTCCCTCCAGCTGCCAAATCCCGACATGCGAAATGCCCCTTCTAACCTTGAGCCGAAAGGGCCGCTAGTTCAAATCGGTGGGGGGTACTTTTGTAACACACCCTACATTTTGGACAAGCGCGTCCCTAAGCCATGCTTCACCCCCTCCCATCGCCCCCTTTTCACCATTCGAAATCCCAGGCTGCCATAACCTCTCCGCTCCAGCCGCAAAACCCCACCCTCCTCCATCCGCCATGTCACCGCTGCCCAACCGGAGCCTCTTCCCCGACGACGTCGTCCACCGCAACAGCTCGACATCCCTCGTCCACCTCCCCGCATGAGGATCCGTCGTCCATCTCGCCGTCCCGCCGGTTCAGCCGCCCCGTCCTCCACCTCCAAGGAGCTGCTCCGATGATCGCCTCGTCTATCGCAGCTGCTCCATCCCCACAGCGCCGCCTTAACCTGCTCCACCGGAACCACAGCATCCTCACCGACTCCTCGGACGAAGCCGAGGCCTACTCGGCGCCACCAAAGAGGTTGTACACTCACCGCATCACACCTTCTCCTTAACTCGACCTCTCGGCACCGACGATGCTCCATCCAGCACCCCCATGGAGCGGCTACCTTGAAGCCGGCGCTGCGGGAGACATCTCCATGACGGCTCTCCCCCAGTGCGAGGCCCCTTCGGCGGCGGAGTCCATACCAGCCGGATCTTCTGCTGCTGCTCCGGCTCTCGCTCGCTCACGCTGCTGCTGCTTCGGCTCTCGCTCGATCGCTCGCTCGCCTAGCTGCTGCTGCTGCTCTCCCCCTCGCTCATGCTGCTACTCTCCTCCGATTAAGCCACACTTCAGTCGACTGAATCGACTTTTGGGTTAGTCAATTTTTAGGGGTTGGGGGGGCTCGCCGGAGTTAAGGAAGAACCACCCGCAGCGGGGACGGGGGCTCGCCGGAGAGGTACCCCACTATCTATCTTAGGGTTCAGGGTGGGGGCGGGGGGCCTAGAGGGCTGGTCGGGGCGGCGGTGGCGAGTTGTTTCGGGGCGGCGAGGCGGCGCTGGGGTCGGCAGTTCGGTCGGTGGTGGCTGGCGGCTCAGGGGGGTGCAGGTTGAAGATGAACTGCAGGCCCTCCCTAAACTACATGTCAAGTGCCTCTCTGCTACCATTGCGTTAAGTTTCGACAGTAGCATTCAGATTCCATAATAAATTTCAGTTTCAACAGTTAATTTCAGAGTCAATAGTTTTTACCTCATCTGTTGTAGTCAGGTGGTTTTTGGTGATGTTAATTTTACATCCATTTTACATCATCTATTGGAGATGCTATCAGAATCCCACTTGAGATTGACGATGTCTATCTTGTGCTGCTTCAGCCTTGACGTCTTACGACTCACCAGAGCTGCTCCAATGACAAAACGGTCCATCACAACAGAGCAGTGCCCTGGATGCCGTCTATAGATTCCTCAGATCTTCCTCCACACCTCCGACAGCCACCTCTACCCCAACTGCTTCAGCGACCAACCCAATGATGCTGAGGTCGACACGGCTACGGCGAAAAGGTTGTACACTTGTTGCATCACTTATTACTATACATTCACGTCAATCCATTAGGGCTATTTTGGTTCAACGAAAAAACATTGATCCACTGGTTGTTACCATCACTCTAAATTTCTGCATGCTCTGCTTACATAATCTCACCATATTTTTTCGTATCCATGTCAGATATTGTACACAGTCATGCTGAACATGTAGAGAAAAAGAGAAGAGTTTTGCGCGGCAATACAATGTCATGCAGACATCGCTCCATGGTGGGTTCAATGGCAAACCCTCCCCACCCCTCTCCAGATTGTAATCCAGAGGGAGATATCTGTTCTAAGGCGGATTCATACGCCGCTGACCACTCCTATTTACCCCCAAGGTGTTTGCTCTACCTTGGCATGATGATGTTAGTCATATCATGCATATGTTGCCTTGCAGTGCCTACTTTTGACATCATATATGTCATCTGCTTAGTTTAGACATGTTCTGTAATGCCACCTGTTTAGTTTCTATATCATATATGGGAATTATGCAGTCTCATGTCTTTTAGCCAGCCATAATATATGTGAAATGTGCAATGCCATCCTTTTTAACTAGGCATCATATATTTGAATGATATCTTTCCCATCCTTTTCTTCATTACATTTCCATTTGTTGATAATGTTTGTACATTAAACTACTCTTCCTGTAAATCAGCCATTTGGGTGGGAGATGGAAAAATCTGGAGTGAAAACAAGGCCTTCAGAGCAGACAGTGCTACCCGTCGAAGCAGATCTCTTGTTGGGTCCCGATAGCTCCTCAGAGATGGATTCAGAGACAGATGACCAGTCCTATTCCCCCACTGAGGTGTATACTCTAACTTGGCACGGTTATACTGCTCATATCATGCATACGATGTCTTGTATTGCATAGTTTAGACATCATATACACAATATTCAACACCATGTTCTTTGTTCAGACATCATATCGAATGCCCTCTGTTTAGCATATAAATCACATATGTGAATTAAATGATGTGATCCTGATTACTTAGATAACATGTAGGTGAATTATGTCATGCGATCCTGTTTAGTTATTCATCATATCTTTGAATTATGTTATGCTATGCTATCCAGTTTAGATAGACATCATATATGTGAAATTATGTCATGCTATCCATTTTAGTTAAACAATATACATGTCAACTATTTCATGCCCTCTTTTTTCCACACTATCTATTGCATCTGTCTCTCATACAATGTATGTACATGGAACTATGTTTCCTGTTTATCAGCCATTTGAATTGGAGCAGCTGATGCCAGTATCTAGCGGACTAAAAACACGGTCTTCAAATAAAACAGTGCTACCTCTTGGTGGAGATAGCACACCGGTTGTACATGCACAAGAACCGGCCCTACCGCACATAACCCAAACTCTCGCAGATTGTACCCCTACTGCGATGGACAAAGAACCAACTTCACCCAATCTAACCCCAACCCCAGCCAATAGTAACCCAGTTCCTGTTGACACAGCACCATCTCCACCATAGAGCTCCCAAACAAGAGCAGTTAGTAAGGCAGCTCCAGTGCCCAAAGGGCCAGTACTATCACGGCGAACCCCAACTCCACCAGTTAGTACGCCTATTCCTGTTGGAGGAAGCACAACTAGCTAGTCGTAGTTTAGCATCTATCGCATTTGATGTTGTTAAATCGTATGTGCGTATCTTCCCATCTTGGAAATATTATACTGAAGATGAAGGAAAATGCTAGTTGCAGGTGTTTGTCTAGGAGTTATGTGTAAGTAATGTTATTCATGGCAATTACTTTGCTTCGTCCCATACATCCTACCTCCATGATGGTTATAATACAACAAATTTTCCCATTTTTCTCTATAGAGAAGGACCGATTTGGAAACTCAGGATGAGGTAACTTGTGCTAATACCTCTGCTATCTTCAAGAATGCTTGGTGGCAGTATCGGAATTACATGAAGAAAACGTACTTCACCGACAAACAAACTCATCAAATTCCCTTACGTTCTCCCAAGACACATTTACTGGACGATGACTGGGAATGCGTTGTTCTGTACTGGTCCCAAACCAAGAATGTGGTAAGGTCTATGAGCTCATTTTCTATTTTTAAGTATTATATTCTTGCATCTTACTGTACTCTGTTCATGTAGAACAAGTGCCTAAACCTGAAGAACAACTGTTCTAATTTAAGATTCCATTGCTATCATAGTTCAAAAGAGCGCTAGGCGTTAATTGTGCGTTTTGCCACCGCCTTGCGCTTTACTGACCAAAGCGCATGCTTATGCGCAGTATGCACAGATTATGCGTAGTTATGCGCAATGCGTTTTGCCAACGCCTAGAGCCTAGGCGCGCTTAAGCGCTCGCTTAGGCGCGCCTTTTTTTAACTATGATTGCTTTGCTCTTGTATCACTATATTTACTCATACAAACTTATTTTTAAATTGAAGGATCCAATCGAAACTCCAATGGCACAGCAGGTATGTTCACGCATGTTTCTTTAACAGGTTTGCTCTTATCAATAGCTCTGTTGATTTCAATTTCAAGATACAGTTGACTTTCATATCATGCACATTACTAGCGTCACAACAGAGCCAATAGTGTTGTTGTACATGTAGACCCGTGGTACCCATCTGAAATCTTGTTGTGCCATGTAGTTTCCCACGCTTTGTATTCTTTCACTGCTGCTTTGTCTTGAACTGATATGATTTGAACCATGTCACTATTTTGATTTGGCAAGACAATGCAGTGACCATATGACATAGATATATGTTTGTTTGATGCTTTTATTATGTACTAGTACTTGGCAATAGAAGACTTGGTAGTTTAATCCTGTCCACCTTACTAATGAACTGGTTCACCGAAATGAGTTTCATATACTAGTACATGCTAAACTTGTTATGTGTCTGCTTGTTTCTTCTTTTAGAATCCTGATAGAATATTGGGGAAGAGTGCCTTATTAAGCAATGGTAAAGGAAGTAATGCAGATAAGGTTCGGGATAGTGACACATCCTTGTTGGTCTCCAACAAAGCTGATAAAACAACTAAGGAAGACTATCTTGAAGACAGCGAGACAACCTCAAAGTCCTGTCTTGGTCTAGTGTTCGAGTTACTGGCCACTACCGATTGCACAAGCTATTCAGACTCACTGTCTGAATCAGTTCGGTTTCTCGAGTCTCAACTACAAGCTGAAAGACATCGATCAGCTGTGCTACGACAAGAAGCGGAAGGACTACGGAAGTCCCTGGAGCATTCAGATGCATACTTTCTGGTGCAACATCAAGCGTTGGAGGATTTTAGCGCCAAACAGGACAAAGCTAATCAGCTTGCTAAGCTTATTGCCAACATGGTGGATACCCAGGATAACGTTTCTTGAGCTCTTCTGAAGTTGTTTCAGTTATGCTCTTCTTTTGCTGCCGCGTTTATTTGCACTAGTGGCCAATTTTGACAGCCAATGTATGTAATGTGCTGCTTTGTTCCCTATATTTGCACTGGTGGCGAACTTTGATGCCCAGTGGATGTAATATGTGTAATAGCGGTAATAGGCTAGTGTTAATTGCTTGCTTATTTATTTCCTTATTGTCTTGTTTATTTATTTGCTTGTAGTCACTATAGTTCTTTTTTTATTTTTTTTCTAGTGGCCACAATAGCCTATTTTTGGTAACTAGGCCAAAATAATCATGGCAACACACGGACTGTTGTAACCATGGGCCTCCTGTAGGCCGTATAATCCATGGGCCCTCGTCCGGCCGTAGGATCCATCGGCCTTCTATACGGGCCTTAGGGTCCATGGGCCTTCTACGGTCCGTAGGGTCCATGGGCCTTCTACGGGCCGTACGATCCATGGGCCTTCTACGGGCTGTACTATCATGGGCCTCATACGGGCCATAGGATCCATGGGCCTTCTACAGGGCGTATCATCATTTCGCCAATCACGGGCCGTACTATTCGTGGACCATAACGGGCCGTTAATAGGCCGTATTTGATAACTCTATGAAAACAGCCCAACGGGTTTTTTTACATGAAAACGACCCAATGTATTAACGGTCCGCAAATGGGCCGACTGTAACGACGGGCTGAATTTGGCCCACAAGCACAAAATGACAGTAACGAGCCGTATGTAACCGAATGCTGCAAATGAGCCCAAGAATCAATGGGCCCTGAGAAGGCCGAAAGATAACTTGGGCTGGAAACGGTCCAATGGAATAACAGGCCGTTAATGGGTATAAAGTGATACATTGTTCATTACGGGCCAGTTTCACCACGGGCCGTTAATGGGCCAAGAGTTACAAAGGTCCTCATATGGGCTGAAAGAAGTCATGGGCCACACATGGGCCGGAAGTTAAAACAGGCTGAATCATATTGAACGGCCCAGATGACGCTACTGGGCCTAATTCGGATAGGGCGTAATGGGCCCTGGGTTAGCGGGCTGTAAATGGGCTATATGCAAATAGGCTGTTAACAGGCTTTCCGTGGGCCGGCCCGCCACCTTTTGACCAAGTCAAATAGGCCGGCCTTTTCACAGGAATGGGCCTCTGTTGGGCCGTGCCACGTGTCGTCGTATCATAGGCGCCTTCGGTCCAATGAGCGGATGACATCTGTCTGAACGGTGAGCCGACACGTGTTTCCTCCAGCCAATGATGATTTTACACATGGAAAATCCCCATTGGTTGGTCTGTTAACGGGTTATCAGATCCAAAACCCGACCCGATAGCTTAACGGCGTTCCGTTACGGTGGATGCCATGTGTCGGTCACCCTTGACGAAAGCACTTCTGTGACGCGTGATTTATCGTCATGGAAGTGGACACTTCCATGATGATAATTTTGGTAATGTCATGGAACACTTCTACGACAGCACAGGTATGACTATCTTGATTCTGACATAAAATCGTCATGGATGTACATGCATGACAAAAAACGCGACCTACTGTGACAAACACGTATCATCACGAAAGTGTATTTTTTTGTAGTGCTAGTACTAATCCCGGACTTGGAGACAAGAATTGGATACAAGAGATGAACTAGGGTTTTGAGACGAGATGGTGCTGGTGGAGATGTTGATGGAGATTGCCCTCTCCCGATGAGAGGAGCGTTGGTGATGACGATG
>NC_057806.1:408428769-408466754 GCF_018294505.1 Triticum aestivum
AAGTTTCCCGGCAGAATAGCTCCGCCAGAGCCCTAGATTGATTCCGCCAAGGTTCTGCCTCGTGGCGGCGAAGTTTCGTCCGAGAAGATGGCTTATGATTTTTTCCTCATCGAAATACTTCATATAGCAGAAGATGGACATCGGAGGGCCACCAGGGGGCCCACGAGGTAGGGGGCGCGCCCAGGGGGTAGGGCGCGCCCCCCACCCTCGTGGGCAGGGTGTGGCCCCCCTAGTGAACTTCTTGCGCTTGATATTTTTTATATATTCTGAAAACGTCTTCCGTGAAGTTTCAGGACTTTTGGTGCTGCGCAGAATAGGTCTCTAATATTTGCTCCTTTTCCAGCCCAGAATCCCAGCTGCCGGCATTCTCCCTCTTTATGTAAACCTTGTAAAATAAGAGAGAATAGGCATAAGTATTGTGACATAATGTAATAACAGCCCATAATGCAATAAATATTGATATAAAAGCATGATGCAAAATGGACGTATCACCATCTTCTTCGATGTGATCAAGGCTAAGAAGAATCACTTTGTTGATGTCCGTTCCATCGACACCGATCCTATGGAAAAGGACCCTGAGTACTTTGGCGAAGCCCTTCAGATGTGCACTCAGTTGAACATTCTCAGAATCATGCAGTTCAACAAGGACTTTGATGCCGATATCATATGCCAATTCTATGCCACTGTCCATCTTGGAACTGATGCAGAAAGGATTCTGACTTGGATGACAAATGGCAAGTTGCTCACTGTCACGTGGAAGGCCTTCATGGAGTTACTTGGGGTGGAAGATCACGGGCTTGAGAATCCAGTCGGCTTCCGTCCGCACCGCAATGTCACCTCCACTCACAAGCAAGCACTCTGGCCCTATTGTTCTCAGAAGGTTAACCCCAAGACAAAGAAGGTAACCTATGAGCTGTCTACCTATCTGGACATCCTTCACCGTGTCTTCCGCGAGACTCTTTTCCCGCGCATTGGGAATCTGGATATGGTCCACTCCTATCTTGTGGACATGCTTCTCTTCTGCCAGCATGAGAAGGAAGAAACCACTGGAGAGTCCCTGGACATTTCTCATGTTATGTGGTCTGAACTTCTGTCTGCCATTTCTGAGCGCAAGTGCCCGATCTATGGTCCTTTCATCATGCTGCTCATTGAGAAGGCCTGGGCACATCACTATCCCAGGGTTGCGCTGGAAACTGGAGAGTTGATTTCTCATGATATCAAGCGTCTGAGGAAGAAGGACAACTGGGGCATCCAGGCCCCTCGATCTGATGTTCCACCTTCTGAGGCTGACATGGAGTCCGAGGACGAGGCTGAGGCCGACAAGGATGAGGACTTTGAGCCCTCCGGTGTGGAGCCCTCATGGGCTAACAGGATTAAGCGCAAGATGAAGAAACTTTTCTACATGGAGTCTCATGGCCAGTACATGTCTCATGTCTCTGAGAAGAAGGCTCGTAGACGTCACAAGGACCTCATGCGCCAGTTGGGTGCCACTGTTAACAGCGGATCTGAGGAGAGGATCACTGATGAGGAGGAGTGGGTTCAGCAGCATTACCAGTGGACCGATTCAGACACATAGTAGTTTCCGACCGACGACGGCAGTGCAGTCGATCCCTCTAAGATGTGATGTTCGAGATCCTCAGCTTTCTATCACCTGGAGCCATAGCAACGCTCTTTGCCCTTTTGGTGTCTCGCTGCCAAAGGGGGAGATAGTTTAGGGATTTGTGTTGTTGCCGTGTTGCGAGTGTGTCTTTGTGGTTTGTGGTGTCTTGTGTTTTCTCGTCGTTTTTCTTGGTTCGGTTTGGTGCCAGTGAGACCTAAGTTCTAGACATATGGTGTGAGACATATGCTACCTTATCTTTACCTTTATTATCTATGTATATCTAGTACTGTGGTATCTTATGAGTTGCATGCTTATCCTGTTTTATACCCTGCTCTCTTGTATCCTATGCTTAGAATTGCTGGACTATAAAATATAGGGGGAGTGTTGATCCTAATGTGTGTGTCTTGCATTCCAAAGGCACTACTAACTAGGTGCACACATTCTGGGGGAGCCCGTCTATATTTTGTTGTTCTAAGTATCTTTACTTTCATGTCTCATCCCTGTGCAAATCCATGTTTGTCATCAATCCACCAAAAAGGGGGAGATTGTTAAGGCATATCTCTCTTGATATAGTTTTGGTGATTGATGACAACATGTTTGCGGACTAACCGTGTGCTTTGAGCATTTCAGAGATTCATCCTTTGGCACGAGACGATTTCTTCCCCCTCGGAGTGTTTTTTAAGACAGTGTAGCTCTTTCATTTCTTATTTGGTGGACTAGTTTCGTAGGAGTCACCGTACTATCAAGAGGGGGTCCGCTTTGGTATGCCTAGGGTGGAATCATAATGTACACTTCCGTTTCACACCCTCTGGTCCTTCCCGCGTCGTTGGAGGTTTGACTCCCTGCTGGATGGGCAGTCTTTGGCCCCAGCGGTAGTACGGTGCCCAGCGGTAGTACCACTTGAGGGTCCTCAGCGGCAGTACCGCTGCGGTACCGGGCCACTACCGCCTTGACTCGAGGGGGGCGCATCTCATGTCGGGTTCAGCGACACTTGCAGTAGTAGTATGTGCGGTAGTACCACTCGAGAGCGGTAGTACCACCCTACCACCGCGGCAGTACCGCGCTGGGCATGGTCCCTCCTCTATCTTCAAGCCCTCCCAGGCTGGGTAGTAGTACTGCAAGGGGGAGCGGTAGTACCGCTGGGTCCAGCGGTAGTACCACTGCCCCCTGCGGTAGTACCGCCCTCTGTGGGGCTGTTTTGGGGGTAACGGTTGGATGGGGTCCTTTAGTATAGAAGGGGGTCCCCTTCTTCCTCGTTGACTTACCTCTTCCCCCATAAGCTCCATTAATGCTCCAAGCTCCATTTTCGCCCGATCTCTCTCCCTAGCCAATCATACTTGTTGATTTGCTCGGGAGTGGTTGAGAAGGCCCCGATCTACACTTCCACCAAGAGAAATTTGATTCCACCACCAATCCCTAGCGGATCTTGTTACTCTTGGGTGTTTGAGCACCCTAGACGGTTGAGGTCACCACAGAGCCATAGTCCATTGTGGTGAAGCTTCATGGTGTTGTTGGGAGCCTCCGATTAAGTTGTGGAGATTGCCCCAACCTTGTTTCTAAAGGTCCGGTCGCCACCTCCAAGGGCACCAATAGTGGAACCACGGCATCTCGCATTGTGTGAGGGCATGAGGAGAATACGGTGGCCCTAGTGGCTTATTGGGGAGCATTGTGCCTCCACACCGCTCCAACGGAGACGTACTTCCCTTCAAAAGGAAGGAACTTCGGTAACACATCCTCATCTTCACCGGCTCCACCCTTGGTTATCTCGTACCTTTACTTGTGCAAGCTTATTAGTGTTACTTCCCTTGCTTGCTTGTGTGCTTGTTGTTGTTGCATCATATAGTTTGCTCACCTAGTTGCACTTATAGACAACCTACTTTGATGCAAAGTTTAATTTGGTAAAGAAAAGCTAAAAATTGTTAGTTGCCTATTCACCCCCCCTCTAGTCAACCTTATCGATCCTTTCACCGGTCCTCCGAACTTAGAATCAGACGTTGAGCCAAAGGAATCATTGGACACCCCGGATCCTGAACTGATAAACTCGGAAGTTCTTCAAACCCCAGACTCCACATTGGGTCAGGGTTCAGATTTTACACCACCCACCCACCACAAGCAATATTCGCCAAGAAATTCCGGTCCCCCAGATATATGCGACTTGATGTATGTATAGCAGCAGCCTCAGGAAACAGTCCATCACTTCTGGGCTAGATTCCTCCTTGTCAAGGACAAGGTTAAAGATTGCCGCGATGAGGATGCGATTTCAGCATTCCGCAATAATTGCACAGACAAAGGAATCCTCAACACCCTCAACCGCCATCACATACTGCACTTCGCTGACTTGGCAACCATAGTATAGAAGTACTGCGCAATGGAAAGCGTCTGGAAAACTCAGACAGCTCGCTGGGAACCACCGGCCTTCACACCACCTCCCTGGCAGACAAAATGGATGCACCCTCGTGGAGCACCCGACCCCGTAGGCAAGAAAATTAAACCCATTATGTGACGTGGCACCGTTCTTGAAGGATGGCTTGATATGCCATGTAAAATACACATGACACCGGATATCGAACCAACCCACAGCCTTAGAGCATGTTGGATACTCCGACAAGTAGCCAAGAGCGGCAAGGATATCCTCACCAAAAATACCTCAGAGCCACACTTTCAGGAAGACGACGACCTCAGAGTACTGACGGTCTTCGAGACTTTCACTTCAAACAATCATCGTAAGAGAACACTCCGTGACCTCGCCGAAGTCTGCCAAGTCGCAGCAATAAATCCCTGGAGCGACACGGCAATAACCTTTAATGCCAATGACGAACCAAAATTCCGTTCAGTCCAGGCACTGGCCGCCTTGGTCCTCAACCCAATTGTGGATGGCTTTCGACTCACTAAAGTGCTCATGGACGGAGGCAATGGATTGAACCTCATTTACGAGGACACACTCAGCAAAATGCAAATAGATAGAAGCCGCATCAAGCAAAGTGATACGACCTTTCGAGGAATCATTCCTAGTCAGGAAGCAAGATGCACGGGAAAAAATAAGCTCGACGTGGTATTCGGCACGCCGGAGAACTATCGGTCCGAAGAGTTAACCTTCCAAGTGGCCCCTTTCAACAGTGGATATCACGCCCTGTTAGGGCGGGACACATTCACACGCTTTCAAGCCATACCTCATTACGTGTATATGAAGTTCAAGATGCCCGGGCCCAACGGTATTATCACTCTCGCCTGTGATCCGGACATAGCACTCCGCGCTGAAAACAAAACCGCATCTCTAGCCCTCGAGGCACTATCCGAGGCCCTTGCGGCCGAAGAATTGACCACACTATGCTCCACGGTGGATAGGGACGACGTAATCCTTGATAAGCGCCCCAAATCCACCTCCTTCAAACCAGCAGACGAAATAGTCAAATTTCAAGTTCACCTGACGGACCCCAAGAAGATAGCCTCCATCGGGGCACAACTGGACCCTACAGTCGATGCCGCATTACGCGTGTTGCTGCGCGAGAACTGGGACATATTCGCCTGGCATCCTTCTGACATGCCAGGAATCCCACGCAGGTTGGCCGAACACAACCTCAATATATTGAAGGGATACAAGCCGGTCAAGCAAGCACTGCGACGCTTTTCCGAACCCAAATGACAAGCTATGGGGGAGGAACTAGCCAAGTTAATTGAGGCCAGGTTCATCAGAGAAATAAAACATCCGGACTGGCTAGCAAACCTGGTGATGGTACCAAAGAAGGATAAATCCTGGCGCCTGTGCGTCGATTTCAAAGACCTCAACAAGGCTTGCCCTAAGGATCCCTCCCCCCTTCCCCGCATCGATCAGATCATTGACGCTACTGCAGGACACGACTCACTGTGTTTCCTCAACACATACTATGTATATCATCAAATCAAAATGAAGGAATCTGATCAAGCCGCAACAACGTTCATTACCCCATACGGGCCTGTCTGCTTCAACATTATGCCCTTCGGGCTGAAAAATGTCAGCGCCACCTACCAACGCATGATTCAAACATGCCTGGAGAAACAAATAAGCAAAATGTTTGAAGCATATGTGGATGCCGTCATCATCAAAACTAAGCACGTCGAGTCACTAGTAGATGACCTGCATCTCACATTCGACAACCTTCGTGCATATGACATCAGGCTCAATCCGGAAAAGTGCGTCTTCGGCGTTCCCGCCGAAAAGCTGCTGGGCTTCATTGTTTCCAATAGAGGAATTGAGGCAAACCCAACCAAAATCCGAGCTTTGTCACAATTGGCTACACCAACAGACCTTAAACAAGTCCAAAAACTAGCTGGATGCATGGCAGCTTTAAGCCGATTTATCTCCATATTAGGAGAAAAAGCATTGCCACTATACCGCCTACTCCGACGCACCGACCACTTCGAGTGGACGGACGCGGCAACAGCCGGACTGGAAGAAATAAAAGCTCTTTTAGCGAGCAACCCAATCCTGGCCGCGCCGAACGTCGGCGAATCATGTTATTATACATCTCTGCAACACACCAGGTGGTGAGTGCGGTGCTCGTCGTCGAACGAGAGGAGGACAGACATAAATTCCCACTTTAGAAACCGGTATACTATGTATCCACCATCCTCACACCATGCAAATCCCGATACCCTCATTACCAAAAGATAGCATATGCGGTCTTCATGGCATCCCGGAAGCTACGACACTACTTCTAAGAGTGCTCGATCACGGTGGCTTCCGAAGTACCACTCGATGACATAATAAACAACCGCGACGCTACAGGCCGGATTTCCAAGTGGGCCATTGAGCTCTTGCCATTTGATATCACATACAAACCACGCCGAGCCATTAAATCCCAAGTATTGGCTGACTTCGTTGCTGAATGGACAGAAGCCGAACTCCCTAAAGAGTACGGTACATATTCCAACTGGGTCATGCACTTCGATGGCTCTAAAATGCTGCTGGTTTAGGAGCGGGCATTGTCTTAACGTCCCCCACAGGAGACACAGTCCAGTATGTACTCCAAATATCATACATAGACTCCAATAACACACCCGAATACGAGGCCTTATTGCACGGTCTTCGGATGGCTGTCTCTATGGGCATACAATGCCTGGAGGTGCGCGGGGATTCAAACCTCGCAATATCTCAAATAAATGGAGACTTTGACGCTAAAGATCTGGAGATGGCGGCCTATCATAACGCCGTACTCAAAATATCAGCTCAGTTCGAGGGACTCGAGTTTCATCATGTGGCTCGAGAGAGTAATCAAGCAGCGGATGTCCTTGCTCACATGGGCGCCAAGCATGACCCCGTCCTGCCTAACATCTTTTTGGAAAGGCTCTTCAAGCCATCCGTGGTGTGGCAGGATATGAGAGCGGCAACCCTAGTCCAGATCTAGCTATACCCCAAGAATCCGAACACAATTCTGATATCATCAGGGGCTCAGCCACCGAAACAACACCATCGACCCACCTAATAATGGCAGTAATTGCCCCATGGACCGAACCCTTCTTGGCCTACCTTAATAGGCGACAGCTCCATGAGGACCAGAATGAGGCTCAATGCATCGTTCGAAGCTCGAAAGCCTACAAGGTTCATGAAGGAGAGCTCTACAAGAAGAGTGCTACCAAAATACTTCAAAGATGTATCTCCAAAGAAGGACGGAAACTCCTGGCCAAAATCCATGCTGGCCTTGGCGGTCACCACGCCGCAGCCCGGGCTCTTGTAAGCAAGGCCTTCCGTACCGGTTTATTCTGGCTGACGACCCGAGCAGATGCACAGGACCTTGCCCAACGTTGTGTGGGATGCCAGCTTTTCGCTAATCAAAGCCATATGCCACCTACCGCCTTACAGACAATCCCCATTACTTGGCATTTCGCGGTCTAGGGGCTTGATATGGTCGGACCCCTCAAAGGGGGAAGCCATAAGAAAAAATATCTGCTGGTCATGGTAGATAAATTCACTAAGTGGATAGAGGCCAAGCTAGTTAAAACGGCCGAAGTCGGACTAGTGATAGACTTTATATGTGGCGTCATACACCGTTATGGTGTCCCACACAGTATCATCACCGATAACAGCTCCAATTTTATAGCCGATGAAGTGAAAAATGGTGTGCTAACCTGGGCATCAAGCTCGATTATGCCTTCGTCTATCACCCCCAAACAAACGGTCAAGTCGAACGAGCTAATGGTCTTATCATGAGCGGCATTAAGTCTAGACTAGTACGATCTTTAAGAGAGTCAGACAAACACTGGGTTGAGGAGCTCGACTCCGTACTCTGGGGGCCGCGGACCACGCCCAACCGCACTACCAGTTACACACCTTTTTTCATGGTGTACGGCGCAGAGGCCGTTTTGCCCCGCGACATTATTCATGATTCACCTCGAGTGCGCATGTACGAAGAGAGAGAAGCTGAGCTAGATCGATAGGACAATCTAGGTGCCCCGGAGGAGGAGCATGATGTTGCAAAAGCCCGTTCCGCATTCTATCAACAACAAGCTCACAGATACCAAAGCAGGGAAGTAAGGGCCAAGATCTACAATGTTGGTGAACTCGTTCTACGCTTGCTAGAAAAGAAAAAGGACAAACTCAAGCCCAAGTGGGAAGGTCCCTTCATTACATATGAAGTTCTCACTGGACGTGCCTACCGCCTGCGTGACGCATCAGACAATCGCTTAGAGCCGAACCCGTGGAATGCCGCTAGACTACGAAGATTCTACGCCTAGAGTCGGACTCATTGTTTGTTTTTGTTTTTCTGCTCTTTCCATTTTCTCTCTCTTTACTTGTTTTTCTTTAGCTTTATAGCTCTTGTGCAGCTAGATCACACACTAATGAGGTACACATCCTTAAATGTACACGCCCATAACACCTGGGGGCTTCTTTTACAGAAGCTTATTATCATTTTTCCAAGCATCAAGCTCGCCACATATATGACCTTTTCTCATATATACCTTTTCTTCGCCATGATATGCACCTTTATGACTTAAGTTCTTGGCAAGTTGGGTTGCCTGGCTCCTGTGCTTATGCCCTACGTTCCCGTTAGTTCGGCCAGGGTCATCTGGACTTGTACCTCAGACTGGGTGAAGCCGAAAGTTAGCGTTCTTAAGGGAATAATCGGTCGGCGGACTAAAGACATCTTACCCTCATTACACTATGAACCTCCAGATATTATGTATACTGTGATTTTTCGAATCACAGTTCGGGCATGCTTACTAACGCATGTTCAACCAGGGAAAGGAACCCTTAATGGAACTATTCTCTTTGGAAGACGTTTCTTACAATCAATAAGTAATATAAGATAGCTAGCCGAATACAACTTGTCTGTTCAAGAAATTATGACCCCTATGCCTAGTTTCCACGCATGCCCCAGTATTTATTGCCGGTCCGGTATTCAAAAACACTCTGCACCTTCGGGTCCAGTGGTCGAAGCAAAAAAATCTGCCATGACAATCGTTTTACAATTCGGCTAGGGGACAAAATTGTCAATTGAAGTACATAGTCACTTGGACTCAAAAACTTCTTCCTCTATACCGTCTAACAGGTTGTCTATCTTACAGTCCTATTGTGAAAACTTCGTGGCTATCTTTACTTGGTCATATACCAAGCTCACCGGAATCTCTTGTCCATCTGACCCCCGAGGTCCGACCTGGTCCATATGATTCGGATCAAGTCCGGTATATCGTGTTTTCACCATGGCCCAGGCCTCTCGTGCGCCTTCCCGGTAAGAAGATATCTTCCATAATTGGAAGCGACGCCGAGCTCCCTTGAACAGCTTCACAAGCTCCTCCATACTTTCTGGAGGGGATGCGGATGGCCATAAAACCTTGGAAACGTTCTGCATCACTTTCCGAGCTTGCTCATACACTTTGGACAACTCTTGTAACAGATCGCCTTGGAAGCTGGATGCCTCTTCTTCGGGCCGCCCAGTCAAAATACCTACAGGAATAAACTTATCAGAATTCGCCCCAGCGAACTGTACGACAATAAAGTTGAAAGGCATACTGAATATGCCACCTCACAGCTTTTTGTTCTCCTTACATCGTCCGCTAGTAGGACCCACACATCCTTCATCTCTTCGCCGAGCTGGGTATTGTCATCCTGCAGCTTGTTCTTTTCGTCCCTGGTCCGTGTCAGTACACGTTGACCAGCGGCCTCTTGCCTTTCGACATGTTCCTTCTCCACTTGTACAACCTTTAGTTTCTCTTCCATCTCAAGCAACGAGCCTGCCATCGTATAATGTAGCAATATTTCTTCATATAAACACGACTGGCACATGATTACATTTTCCGGATAGAAGGGAACCTTACCCTTCAGTGCTTCCTTGGACTTCCTAGTTCGGCGGTAACAGTAGTTAGCTGGGTCCGACACTGTTCCAGCTCCTGAGATAGCATGTTGTTCTTCTTCGTGAGTGTCTGTTTATAAAATGATCCTTAAATCAGTCATTTCAACTGCTTCAAGTCTCGGGGGCTACTGGTATATGGTTACCAGATTTATACAATGGATACTTACTCGCATATCTTTCAAATACTGGTCAGTGGCTCTAGCAAGCCCATCCCGAGCAGCTCGGATGTATGCATCAGCAAAGCTGAAGGCATTGAACGCCTCTTCAGTAAAGCTGGGGTCGTGAAGAGTGGCCCTCCGTCGCCGATGATTCATGGCACTCTCTACTTCAGAGTTCGTGACAGACACATCATCCGAATCCTCTGAAGGAGGGCAATCCGGCGTCACTCCCATATCAGCCCCCGCCCTAGAGGCAGGGTCTGGAACCTGATTGGTGGAGGCGCAACCGGTAGGATCCCCGGACATAGTCCGACGAACACTCTTCCTGATAAAACGTAGCAGACAATGTCACAGTTCGATGTGACTGCCAGGGGGGCGTATTCGAGTCCATACCTCTTTGATGAAGGCGCGGCCGTATTGTCATCTGCCATCCTCTTCGAAGACCCGCCCGAGCAGGCGCCGCTGTCTTATGAGATGCCTCCGGTGCAGCATGGCGCGCCGAGCGCCTCCCCTTCGGAGCACGAGATAGTGCATTGGGTGAGGCATAATGAGGAAGCTCTTTTGGAGGAGATGCTCCCTGGGCACTTACATGGGAAGATGGCAGGAGACCGGGGTAATCAGCTACAATGGCCACCTCTGTGCCATCGTAGCTCGCCTGATAGAAGACCCCCTCCTTAAGCTCTACAAATATATCCGGATCCTCCTCAAGTCCGGGATCCAGGTCCCGAATATGATTCTCCGGGTGCGGAGCGGGGCTATAGATCCCCGCGGTAGCCTTCCGCCATTCCTGTTAAAGATGGTCGGTTTGAGTTCAATTAGTTGTGGCTTAAAACAAGGATTGAATAAGATTCTGGATCGAAAGCTTACTCAACTATGGGGGTTGTACATGGAGAATCCGTCCCGACACTTAAGGCGAGTGAATTCTTCTTTCTCCCCTTTATAAAGATCCGCCAGCATGGCGGCTAGGGTGGCAAAGTCATCCGGACCCTTACGCCCGTAGCGAGATGTATCATCCTCCCCGTTGTAGTTCCACATGGGGAGTCCTCTGGATTGGAGTGGTTGGACGCCCCGTGTTATGGAAATTGCCATGACCTCGATCATGGATAGTCCGAATTGGGCAAGTATTTTTATCTTGTCCATTAACATCTTGACTTCCGCGCTATCTTCCTCCTTCAGGCTCCGAGGGCACCAGCTATGGCGTTTCTTTAATGGAACCCTGGAAAATTCAGGAAGGTCCATTCGGACTAGGTCAGGGAGGGCGACGTCTTCAATATAAAACCACTCCGAGGGCCACTCCTCGGATGCCCTCTTCAGCGTGCCGGATAGGTATCCGGTTCTGGCTATGCGCCATATCTTGGCGCCGCCGACCTCGAATATGGATCCCTTTTGGGAGCGGGGGATGAGGAAGAATAGTTTTCTCCATAACTCAAAATGGGCCTCGCAGCCTAGGAACAGCTCGCAAAGAGCGACGAAGCCCGCGATGTGCAAAATGGAGCCTAGTGTAAGATTGTGCAGTTGGAGGCCATAGTACTCCAGGAGACCTCAGAGGAAAGGATGGATTGGAAATCCAACACCTCTCAAGAGAAAGGAAACGAAGCACACTCGCTCCCCTTTTGAAGGATTCAGGAACTTTTCCGCCAAGGCTTCGCCTGTAAAAGAAGTTAATCCCGCCCGCACTAGGATTAGATCCGTAGGGGGGATGTAGCCTTGCGCCTGGAGCTTGGTCACCTGTGCATGGGATACTGAGCATCTCTCCCAATCGCCTTTTTTGGAGCCATGAGGGCGGGAGGAAGAATTGGGAGCGCTAGCCATGTTTGAGTGGTTTCTCCTAGTGAGCTCTAAGGATTTTCTGCCTGGTGTGGAATGGCATCTGAGATCCAATCCCTTTATATAGACGTATTTTTTATGGACAGGGTGTTATGTGCAAACAATACTCTGACCTTTTGTATTCGTTCGACACTTGGAAGCAGAAGGGACGGAGGCGCGAGAGCCAAAGGGTATGACATTAAATGAACAACCGAATATAACTCTTCGGGTCAGATGCTTTGAAGTATTCGAAGGAGGAACCCGCCTTGCAATGCCGAAGACAACCTATGCGCCGGACACACCGTCATTGAAGCCTAGTTCGGGGACTACTGACGGAGTCCTGGATTAAGGGGTCCTTGGGCGTCCGGGCTATATGACATGGGCCGGACTAATGGGCCGTAAAGATACAAGACAGAAGATTTTCTCCCGTGTCCGGATGGGACTCTCCTTGGCGTGTAAGCCAAGCTTAGCATGCGGATATGAATATTCCTTTCTCTGTAAACCGACTTTGTACAACCCTACCCCCTCCGGTGTCTATATAAACTAGAGGGTTTAGTCCATAGAAGCAATCATAATCATACAGGCTAGACAATTAGGGTTTAGCCATTACGATCCCGTGGTAGATCAACTCTTGTAACCCATATACTCATCAAAGTCAATCAAGCAAGACGTAGGGTATTACCTCCATCGAGATGGCCTGAACCTGGGTAAAACATCGTGTCCCTTGTCTCATGTTACCATCAATCCTTAGACGCATAGTTCGGGACCCCCTACCCGGGATCTGCCGATTTTGACACTGACACTTGGTTCTCCTACTGGTTCGATAACCTTGGTTTCATATCTTAGGGAAATACCTACCGCCGCTGTGCTGCATCATCCCTTCCTCTTTGAGGAAATACCGACATAGCTTCAAGCGACATCACCCGTCGATGGGGGAAAGGGGCGCAGATGGAGTGACCCCTTAACCCATACCTTGGGGAGCATGGCCGTCGGGGTGTTGATGCCGCTCTCCTCCGGTGCCTCCTGCTCCTGTGTCGGCTGCGGGGGAAGTGGTGACGGTACCGCCTGGTCCGACCACTTCCCCAGCAGCGTCCGCTTCCTCGTGTGCGTCTGCATCCCCCGCAGCGTTGGAGGCTGCGGGCGGCAGAGCCTTCGAGGTGGATGGGTGAGCCGAATGTCGGCGTCCTGGGAATGGGGGTACCCAGACTTGCGTGGCTGCAGCCCACGGCGTGGCTCCATCGACGGCCCGGTATGGCCCAGCTTCAGAAACAACAACTCAAGACCCTCGAGAGGGGCCAAGCCTTGTGAGGCGGACGATATCAAGACCTCCCTGGGGGGCGGCCTCACTAGGCTGGCTCCCGAGGAGCGGAGATATCAATGCAAGGTGCACCTCGCGAGGTTCACGTGACATGAGCCATGACGACCAAGGCTAGGCGGGCGCCAATGGGCTTAGTGTACCAGTTTTCCCTTTGGTGCTAAGGAGGCAAGCATAGGCGCGGAGTCCTGACGAATCAAGCAAAGGTTTCCATATTGGTGCAACGAGACCAAGACCGCCAGGACGATAGGACAGAGGTCAATGCGGAGCCCACTGCAGAGTCACCACTAGAGCCTTTGCACGTGAAGACTACTTTTGTCAGGATAACTTGTACTAGTTCTCCCCCTTTGAATTTTGCCTTCGTGGGATCGCTTCCTGCCTACATTTGGGAAGAGGACCAAGGCCACTATAAATAGGACCTATCCACCACCATAGAGGGGGATCGTTCAAACCATCCTCACACCCACTAGCTCATCAAGCTCAAGAGGACCTCTCCTCCTGAGGCTATTCATCTACTATACTAGTTCATCCTCAGCCCCTCGAGGCAATCCACCACAAAGCTGGAGTAGGGTATTACAACGCAAGGTGGCCCGAACCAGGATAAACTGCTATGTCTCTTGTCCCTTGGGTTCGTCGAGCTAGGCTGTGCAATCATTGGTCCGGTAGGTTGGGAAGAGGGAGTTCATCATACGCACCCCATTGTTTGAACCTCTCAAGGGTCTGCGGAACCATGAATCTGATATTTGGCACGCAGATAGGGGGTGCCTCGGGGCCTTTTTCCTTCGAAGCGGCCGACAACCCTGATGGCCGACGATTAGAGAGCTCATGCCGAGCACTGGGCCGCTTGGATCGACCGGGCGATGTCATCCGCCCAGGAAGACCTCCACTCCACGCTCCAGGTGGCTCGTACACCGCCCAACTCCGTCGGACGCGGGCGGCGCAGGACGACGCCGCCCGCCCTCGCCCCTCGGTGTACGCATGCCACCATGCGGTCTTCGGGCTACGCCGCGGCGACGACGGCACACACTCATCAGGAGCAGGTGAACATGCGGTCCGCGATCGTCATGGCGCGGGAGCTACTGCGCTGCAGGTTGGTGGAGGGCGGTCGCGATGCCCTGCTGGAGCAGGTCGCCGAACTGCTTGACGCCGCCTGCAGGGGTGCGACGCCTTTATGCTCCCTGTCCACCCTCAGGTGGTGGCAGAGGCGCGTGCCAGGCCCCAACGTGCTTGCGCGCCCCGCGGAGCACTTGAAGGATTCGATCGCAACAACACGGCCCTCGGCGCAGTCCATCCCGCCGCAACTGCAAGGCCTGCGGCCGGGGCAAGCTCTAGCAGTCCCCTGTGGGGCCACATTGGGGTGTCGCCCCGCGGCCACGAGGGCCAGGAGCAGGTCCCGGAAGTCCAAGGTGTGGGGCACCCAGGCGAAGGCTCCGGTGCAGCCGCCCCGGATGCCTACGTACCCTACATGATGGACCTGGAGTACACGCCCGAGGAAGACCCCAGCTCGTTCCCCGAGCCAGGCTGGGCAGGAGATTTGCTAGAAGTCGGGGCTTTCCATGAGCTACCGGGAGCTTTGCCAAACCCTTCGATGACAACAATCACAGGGTAGGGCCGATATCCTAGGGACATGCTTACGCTAACCATGGACCGCAGGTGAACCAGGCCACGGCAGCGGTCAAAGACCCCGACACGATGCCCCCGCTCCCAGCAGGACCGGCGCCCTGGGGGCTGCATGGGCGGGGCCCAAACAAGGGGCCCCCTCGCTCCGCGCGGAGCAAGGCATCGCACAGAGGTAGGTCCTCTGTCGGGGGAGGCGCTGGCGAGCCCTTCCCCCCGGCAGAGGGCCCGGGGTCACCGAGGGCGCCGCCAGCGTCCTGATAACCCACAAGTGTAGGGGATCTATCGTAGCCTTTTCGATAAGTAAGGGTGTCGAACCCAACGAGGAGCAGAAGGAAATGATAAGCGGTTTTCAGCAAGGTATTCTCTACAAGCACTGAAATTATGTGTAACAGATAGTTTTGTGATAAGGTAATTTGTAACGGGTAACGAGTAATAAAAGTAAATAAGGTGCAGCAAGATGGCCCAATCCTTTTTGTAGCAAAGTACAAGCCTGGACAAACTCTTATATAAAGGAAAGAGCTCCCGAGGACACATGGGAATTATCGTCAAACTAGTTTTCATCACGTTCATATGATTCGCGTTCGATACTTTGATAATTTGATATGTGGGTGGACCAGTGCTTGGGTACTGTCCTTCCTTGGACAAGCATCCCACTTATTATTAACCCCTATTGCAAGCATCCACAACTACAATAGAAGTGTTAAGGTAAACCTAACCATAGCATGAAACATATGGATCCAAATCAGCCCCTTACGAAGCAACGCATAAACTAGGGTTTAAGCTTCTGCCACTCTAGCAACCCATCATCTACTTATTACTTCTCAATGCCTTCCCCTAGGCCCAAACAATGGTGAAGTGTCATGTATTCGACGTTCACATGACACCACTAGAGGAAAGACAACACACATCTCATCAAAATATCGAACGAATACCAAATTCACATGACTACTTATAGCAAGACTTCTCCCATGTCCTCAGGAACAAACGTAACTACTCACAAATCATATTCATGTTCATAATCAGAGGGGTATTAATATGCATAATGGATCTGAACATATGATCTTCCACCAAGTAAACCAACTAGCATCAACTACAAGGAGTAATCAACACTACTAGCAACCCACATGTACCAATCTGAGGTTTTGACACAAAGATTGGATACAAGAGATGAAGTAGGGTTTGAGATAAGATGGTGCTGGTGAAGATGTTGATGGAGATTGACCCCCTCCCGATGAGAGGATCGTTGGTGATGACGATGATGATGATTTCCCCCTCCCGGAGGGAAGTTTCCCCGGCAGAACAGCTCCGCCGGAGCCCTAGATTGGTTCCGCCTCGTGGCGACAGAGTTTCGTCCCGAAATCTTGCTTATGATTTTTTCCTCGATGAAAGACTCCATATAGCAAAAGATGGGCATCAGAGGGCCATCAGGGGGCCCACGAGGCAGGGGGCGTGCCCAGGGGGTAGGGCGCGCCCCCACCCTCGTGGACGGTGGGTGGCCCCCCTCTGGTACTTCTTTCGCCCAATATTTTTTATATATTCTGAAACGTGCTCCCGTGAAGTTTCAGGACTTTTGGAGATGTGCAGAATAGGTCTATAATATTTGCTCCTTTTCCAGCCCAGAATTCCAGCTGCCGACATTCCCCCTCTTCATGTAAACCTTGTAAAATAAGATAGAATAGGCATAAGTATTGTGACATAATGTGTAATAACAGCCCGTAATGCAATAAATATCGATATAAAAGCATGATGCAAAATGGACGTATCAACTCCCCCAAGCTTAGACCTCGCTTGTCCTCAAGCGAAAGCCGAAATCGAAAAATATGTCCACATGTTTAGAGATAGATGTGTCGATAAAATAAAATACAGACATGAGGGCATCATGATCATTATTAGAACAGTAACATATATATATATATATATGTATATATATATATATATATATATATATATATATATATGTTGTCATATGATCTCTTATGCTAAAGTAACAATTCAATCACAATTTCAAGTATGAATCACAAACTTCATTGAGAACCAACAAACTATAATCTCTGTCATTGAAGCAATTGCAATTTATCATAACATATGAAAGAGTCAATATAAGAGCTTTTCAGCAAGTCCACATACTCAACCATCATTTAGTCTTTCACAATTGCTAACACTCACGCAATATTTATGGTTATGAAGTTTTAATTAGACACAGAGAAAGATAGGGGCTTATAGTTTTGCCTCCCAACCTTTTACCTCAAGGGTAATGTCAACAATAATAGTTCATGAAAACTCACATCCAATTAGCTATATATATCCAGGTCTTTCCAACACATTGTGCTTGCCAAAGGATAAAATGTAAAAAGGAATGGTGAAGATCACCATGACTCTTGTATAAAGTATAAGACAAGAATACAAGATAGGCCCTTCACAGAGGGAAGCAGAGGTTGTGATGTGCTTTTATGGTTGGATGCACAAAATCTTAATTCAAAAGAACGTCACTTTATATTGCCACTTGTGATATGGACCTTTATTATGCAGTCCGTTGCTTTTATTTCTTCCACATCACAAGATCTTCCACATCACAAGATCGTATAAAGCTTATTTTCTCCACACTAATAAATCATACATATTCAGAGAGCAATTTTTATTGCTTGCAACGATGACAACTTACTTGAAGGATCTTACTCAATCCATAGGTAGATATGGTGGACTCTCATGGCAAAACTAGGTTTAAGGATATTTGGAAGCACAAGTAGTATCTCTACTTGGTGCAATGAATTTGGCTAGCATGAGGGAAAGGCAAGCTCAACATGTTGGATGATCCATGACAATATAATTTATCTTAGATGTAAGAAAACATAACCCATTATGTTGTCTTCCTTGTCCAACCTCAACTCTTTAGCATGTCATATTTTAATGAGTGCTCACAATCATAAAAGATGTCCAAGATAGTATATTTATATGTGGAAACCTCTCTTTATTTATTACTTCCTATTAATTGCAACGATGACCAAAACTATGTTTGTCAACTCTCAACAACTTTTATTCATCATACTCTTTATATGTGGAGTCATTACTCTCCATAAGATCCACATGATACCTTTATTTCTTTTTATTCTTATTCTTTTATTTTATTCCCTCAAGATCATAGTAAGATAATCAAGCCCTTGACTTAACACTAATCTTTATTATATATAGCACACGGACTCGATTACATAGAAGGATCATAAAGCAAAACTCAAAACTAGATCATACTAAAACTTTATTCTACTAGATCAAGATATAATCAAAAGGATCGAACTAAGAAAAACAGTAAAGATAAAAGTGATGGTGATACAATACCAGGCACTCCCCCAAGCTTGGCAGTTGCCAAGGGGAGTGCCCATACCCATGTGTTTATGTCTCCTTCCTTGGAGGTGGTGATGATGGAGTTGTTGATGATGTAGGCTTGTCGTCCATCTTCCAAGGCATAGGCTCACCATCATAGAAGGATGATCGAGTCTCCGGGATCCTCAAATCTGCAGCCAAACTCATCCTCTTGAATCTATATTCATACTCACAGTTTTGGTTTTGCAGGTCGTAGATCCGGGCTTGGAGGCGCTCAATTTTCTCGTGAAGCTTGAAGATGGCCTCCCCAATGTTCTTGTCACCCAGCTCGTGGTTGCTGGTGAACTCCGCGATCATTATGTGATTGGAGTCGAGTCCACGCTCCACCATCTCCTGGCACTTGAAGACTTGGTTCTCCATTGCTTCGAGTCTTGTCTCCACGCTTCCGGTCCTCCTCGGTCCCTCCACATCGCAGATGTGCAGTGATGTCTACTACACAACCTTCTTCTTGTAGACGTTGTTGGGCCTCCAAGTGCAGAGGTTTGTAGGACAGTAGCAAATTTCCCTCAAGTGGATGACCTAAGGTTTATCAATCCGTAGGTGGCGTAGGATGAAGATGATCTCTCTCGAGCAACCCTGCAACCAAATAACATAGAGTCTCTTGTGTCCCCAACACACCCAATACAATGGTAAATTGTATAGGCGCACTAGTTCGGCGAAGAGATGGTGATACAAGTGGTATATGGATGGTAGATAAAGGTTTTTGTAATCTGAAAATATAAAAACAGCAAGGTAACTAATGATAAAAGTGAGCGTAAATGGTATTGCAATGCTAGGAAACAAGGCCTAGGGTTCATACTTTCACTAGTGCAAGTCCTCTCAATAATAATAACATAATTGGATCACATAACCATCCCTGAACATGCAACAAAGAGTCACTCCAAAGTCACTAATAGCGGAGAACAAATGAAGAGATTATGGTAGGGTACGAAACCACCTCAAAGTTATTCTTTCCAATCAATCCTTGGGCTATTCCTATAAGTGTCACAAACAACCCTAGAGTTCGTACTAGAATAACACCTTAAGACACAAATCAACCAAAACCCTAATGTCACCTAGATACTCCAATGTCACTTCAAGTATCCGTGGATATGATTATACGATATGCATCACACAATCTCAGATTCATCTATTCAACCAACACATAGAACCTCAAAGAGTGCCTCAAAGTTCCTACCGGAGAATCACGACGAAAACGTGTGCCAACCCCTATGCATAGGTTCATGGGCGGAACCCGCAAGTTGATCACCAAAACATACATCAAGTGAATCACGTGATATCCCATTGTCACCACAGATACACACGGCAAGACATATATCAAGTGTTCTCAAAATCTTTAAAGACTCAATCCGATAAGATAACTTCAAAGGGGAAACTCAATCCATTACAAGAGAGTAGAGGGGGAGAAACATCATAAGATCCAACTATAATAGCAAAGCTCATGATACATCAAGATCGTGCCAAATCAAGAACACGAGAGAGAGAGAGAGAGAGATCAAACACATAGCTACTGGTACATACCCTCAGCACTGAGGGAGAGCTAATCCCTCCTCGTCATGGAGAGTACCGGGATGATGAAGATGGCCACCGGAGAGGGATCCCCCCTCTGGCAGGGTGCCGGAACGGGTCTAGATTGGTTTTCGGTGGCTACGGAGGCTTCTGGCGGCAGAACTCCCGATCTATTGTGCTCCCTCATCATTTTAGGGTATATGGATATATATAGGTGGTGGAAATACGTCTGGGGAGCCACGAGGGGCCCACGAGGGTGGAGGGCGCGCCCTAGGGGGGTGGGCGCGCCCCCTGCCTCGTGGCTCCCTCGTTTCTTTCCTGAGGTGCACCCCAAGTCTATCGGGTAGCTTTCCTTCCAAAAATAACTTCTCCATAAGGTTTCATTCCGTTTCGACTCTGTTTGATATTCCTTTTCTTCTAAACACTGAAACAAGGGAAAAACAGGAACTGGCACTAGGCTCTGGGTCAATAGATTAGTCCCAAAAATAATATAAAAGTGTTTAATAAAGCCCATAAACATCCAAAACCCATAATATAATAGCATGGAACAATCAAAAATTATAGATACGTTGGAGACGTATCAGCATCCCCAAGCTTAATTCCTGCTTCTCCTCGAGTAGGTAAATGATAAAAATAGAATTTTTGATGTGGAATGCTACTAGGCATAATTTCAATGTAATTCTTCTTAATTGTGGTATGAATATTCAGATCCGAAAGATTGAAGATAAAAGTTCATATTGACATAAAAATAATAATACTTCAAGCATACTAACTAAGCAATTATGTCCTCTCAAAATAACATGGCCAAAGAAAGTTCATCCCTACAAAATCATATAGTTTAGTCATGCTCCATTTTCATCACACAAGAATGCTCTCATCATGCACAACCCCGATGAAAAGCCAAGCGATTGTTTCATACTTTAGTAATCTCAAACTTTATAAACCTTCACGCAATACATGAGCGCGAGCCATGGATATAGCACTATGGGTGGAATAGAATATGATGATGTGGGTTATGTGGAGAAGACAAAAGGGAGAAAGTCTCACATCAACGAGGCTAATCAATGAGCTATGGAGATGCCCATCGATTGATGTTAATGCAAGGAGTAGGGATTGCCATGCAACGGATGCACTAGAGCTATAAATGTATGAAAGCTCAACAAAAGAAACTAAGTGGGTGTGCATCCAACTTGCTTGCTCACGAAGACCTAGGGCACTTGAGGAGGCCCATTGTTGGAATATACAAGCAAAGTTCTATAATGAAAAATTCCCACTAGTATATGAAAGTGACAAAACAAGAGACTCTCTATCATCAGGATTATTGTGCTACTTTGAAGCACAAGTGTGGCAAAGGATAGTAGCATTGTCCCTTCTCTCTTTTTCTCTCATCTTTTTTGGGCCTTCTCTTTTTTACGGCCTTTCTCTTTTTTTGGGCCTTCTCTTTTTTATGGCCTTCCTTTTTTTATTCCTCACTTGGGACAATGCTCTAGAAAATGATGATCATCACACTTCTATTTATTTACAACTCAATGATTACAACTCGATACTAGAACAAAGTATGACTCTGTATGAATGCCTCTGGCGGTGTACCGGGATTGCGATGAATCAAGAGTGACATGTATCAAAAAATTATGAATGGGGGCTTTGCCACAAATACGATGTCAATTACATGATCATGCAAAGCAATATGACAATGATGATGCGTGTCATAATAAACGGAACGGTGGAAAGTTGCATGGCAATATATCTCGGAATGGCTATGGAAATGCCATAATAGGTAGGTATGGTGGCTGTTTTAAGGAAGATATAAGGAGGTTTATGTGTGAAAGAGCGTATCATATCACGGGGTTTGGATGCACCGGCAAAGTTTGCACCAACTCTCAATGTGAGAAAGGGCAATGCACGGTACCGAATAGGCTAGCAATGATGGAAGGGTGAGAGTGCGTATAATCCATGGACTTAACATTAGTCATAAAGAACTCACATACTTATTGCAAAAATCTACAAGTCATCAAAAACCAAGCACTACGTGCATGCTCCTAGGGGGATAGATTGGTAGGAAAAGACCATCGCTCGTTCCCGACCGCCACTCATAAGGAAGACAATCAAATAATACCTCATGTTTCAAATTTGTTACATAATGTTTACCATACATGCATGCTATGGGACTTGCAAACTTCAACACAAGCATTTCTCAAATTCACAACTACTCAACTAGCACGACTTTTAATATCACTACCTCCATATCTCAAAACAATCATCAAGCATCAAACTTCTCTTAGTATTCAACACACTCATAAGAAAGTTTTTACTAGTCTTGAATACCTAGCATATTAGGATTAAGCACATTACCATGCTGTTTAAGACTCTCAAAATAATCTAAGTGAAGCATGAGAGTTCATTTATTTCTACAAAATAAAACCACCACCGTGCTCTAAAAGGATATAAGTGAAGCACTAGAGCAAATGACGAACTACTCCGAAAGATATAAGTGAAGATCAATGAGTAGTCGAATGATTATGCAACTATATGAAGACTCTCTAACATCTAATAATTTCAGATCTTGGTATTTTATTCAAACAGCAAGCAAAGCAAAATAAAATGACGCTCCAAGCAAAACACATATCATGTGGTAAATAAAAATATAGCTCCAAGTAAAGTTACCGATGAACGAAGACGAAAGAGGGGATGCCTTCCGGGGCATCCCCAAGCTTAGGATTTTGGTTGTCCTTGAATATTACCTTGGGGTGCCTTGGTCATACACAAGCTTAGGCTCTTGCCAGTCCTTATTCCATAGTCAATCGAATCTTTACCCAAAACTTGAAAACTTCACAACACAAAACTTAACAGAAAACGCGTAAGCTCCGTTAGTATAAGAAAATAAATCACCACTTAGGTACTGTTGTGAACTCATTCTAAATTCATATTGGTGTAATATCTACTGTATTCCAACTTATCTATGGTTCATACCCTCCGATACTACTCATAGATTCATCAAAATAAGCAAACAACACATCGAAAACAGAATCTGTCAAAAACAGAACAGTCTGTATTAATCTGGATCAAACGTATACTTATGGAACCCCAAAAATTATAAAATAAATTGATGGTCCTGAGGAATTTATCTATTAATCATATTCAAAAATAATTAACTAAATAGCACTTTCCAAATAAAAATGGCAGCAATTCTCGTGAGCGCTAAAGTTTCTGTTTTTTACAGCATGATCATAAAGACTTCACCCAAGTCTTCCCAAAGGTTCTACTTGGAAAAAACACTAATTAAAACATAAAACCACATCTAAACAGAGGTTAGATGAATTATTTATTACTAAACAGGAGCAAAAAGCAAGGAACAAAAATAAAATTGGGTTGCCTCCCAACAAGCACTATCGTTTAACGCCCCTAGCTAGGCATGATGATTTCAATGATGCTCACATAAAAGATAAGAATTGAAACATAAAGAGAGCATCATGAATAATATGAATAGCACATTTAATTCTAACCCACTTCCTATGCATTGGGATTTTGTGAGCAAACAACTTGTGGGTAGAAGAATCAATTTGCATAGGAAGGTAAAACAAGCATAACTTCAAAACTTTAAGCACATAGAGGGGAAACTTGATATTATTGCAATTCCTACAAGCATAAGTTCCTCCCTCATAATAATTTTCAGTAGCATAATGAATGAATTCAACAATATAACCAGCATCTAAAGCATTCTTTTCATGATCTACAAGCATAGAAATTTTATTACTCTCCACATGAGCAAAATTCTTCTCATTTGGAATAGTGGGAGTATCATAAGAAACTCGAATACTATAAATTGTTTCCACATTAAAAGAGTAATTTTCAGAAAAGGGGTAACCATAATCATGACCAGTTTTATAAATATAATCTCTACTTTTTATAGCATAAGTATCATCACAATAATCATCATAAGTAGGATGCATGCTATCATCATTATAAATTTGCATATCAAAAGTTGGGAGACTAAAAATATCATATTCATTAAACGTAGCATCCCCAAGCTTGGGACAAACATTAATTGCAGCAAATATATTCTCAAAAACATCATCTTCATCAAACATAGTATCCCCAAGCTTGGGCCTTTTCATATCATAAGCATAATCACCCTCATCATCAATAGTATGGATATCACCAATAGTATAGCAATTATCATATTATTCCAAGCAAGTGCCAAAAAGATTTTCAAGATCATAAGAAGTATCATTATCTTCCACAATTATATTTTCATGAGGCACAATAGTAATAGGAGCAACATTATTTGGGGGAGGTATCTTTTTACCTCTCTTCCTTTTTCTTTTCTTCTTCTTCACCACATCATGTGTGGGTTCAATCCTCTTTTTGGAGCTCCTTATTAATGAGATTGGTTGAATAGGAGGATCTTCCTCGTTACCTGATTCATCATAAGAAATAATAGGAGGGTATTGGGAAGTCTCTTCCCTTTCATTAATATTCTCTTCATCTTCTATTTCTTTTCTTTTCTTTATGTAGTTGGCAATATAAGGATTTTCAATACAATTCACCGCACAATACATATAAATTTCCTCTAGATCAAAACCAAGAAGTTTATAACGGGCAAATTCTAGAAGATTCTTAGTTATACGTTTCATTTCTTCATAGCCCATAAGCAAACTAAGTTCATTATAATGTGCAAGGGAAATCAAGTCATCACAATTTTTGGACACGATTAGATCATAAAACAATTTGCATCAGATAGCTAAATGACCCTGTTCATTGCAAAGTCCACAAGTACGGCCAAGAAAATTTAAATCTTCAGCACAAACATCTAGCCTTTCTTGCAACAATTTAGTTTCTAAGTGCTTATGCCTCTTGCAATATCTATCTTTCCTATTTGGTGTGTACTTGCAAACCCAATGCACTCCACAAAAATTGACATGTTTATAGGAGACATTTTCATCATAACTAGTGCAATCATCATTAGTACTATGGATATTCAAATATTTCATACTAACAACATTGCAATCATGCTCATCATTCAAAGATTTAGTGCCAAACATTTTAATGCATTCTTCTTCTAACACTTTGGCACAATTTTCCTTTCCATCATACTCACAAAAGATATTAAAAATATGAAGCATATGAGACAAACTCAATTCCATTTTTAGTTTTATTTTATAAACTAAACTAGTGCTAAAACAAGAAACAAAAAGATTCAATTGCAAGATCTAAAGATATACCTTCAAGCGCTAACCTCCCCGGCAACGGCGCCAGAAAAGAGCTTGATGTCTACTACACAACCTTCTTCTTGTAGACGTTGTTGGGCCTCCAAGTGCAGAGGTTTGTAGGACAGTAGCAAATTTCCATCAAGTGGATGACCTAAGGTTTATCAATCCATAGGAGGCGTAGGATGAAGATGGTCTCTCTCGAGCAACCCTGCAACCAAATAACAAAGAGTCTCTTGTGTCCCCAACACACCCAATACAATGGTAAATTGTATAGGTGCACTAGTTCGGCAAAGAGATGGTGATACAAGTGGTATATGGATGGTAGATAAAGGTTTTTGTAATCTGAGAATGTAAAAAACAGCAAGGTAACTAATGATAAAAGTGAGCGTAAACGATATTGCAATGCTAGGAAACAAGGCCTAGGGTTCATACTTTCACTAGTGCAAGTCCTCTCAACAATAATAACATAATTGGATCACATAACTATCCCTCAACATGCAACGAAGAGTCACTCCAAAGCCACTAATAGCGGAGAACAAACGAAGAGATTATGGTAGGGTACGAAACCACCTCAAAGTTATTCTTTCCAATCAATCTGTTGGCCTATTCCTATAAGTCTCACAAACAGCCCTAGAGTTCGTACTAGAATAACACCTTAAGACACAAATCAACCAAAACCCTAATGTCACCTAGATACTCCAATGTCACCTCAAGTATCCGTGGGTATGATTATACGATATGCATCACACAATCTCAGATTCATCTATTCAACCAACACATATAACCTCAAAGAGTGCCCCAAAGTTCCTACCGGAGAATCATGATGAAAACGTGTGCCAACCCCTATGCATAGGTTCATGGGCGGAACCCGCAAGTTGATCACCAAAACATACATCAAGTGAATCACGTGATATCCCATTGTCACCACAGATACGCACGACAAGACATACATCAAGTGTTCTAAAATCTTTAAAGACTCAATCCGATAAGATAACTTCAAAGGGGAAACTCAATCCATTACAAGAGAGTAGAGGGGGAGAAACATCATAAGATCCAACTATAATAGCAAAGCTCGCGATACATCAAGATCGTGCCAAATCAAGAACACGAGAGAGAGAGAGAGAGAGATCAAACACATAGCTACTGGTACATACCCTCAGCCCCGAGGGAGAACTACTCCCTCCTCGTCATGGAGAGGACCGGGATGATGAAGATGGCCACCGAAGAGGGATCCCCCCTCCGGCAGGGTGCCGGAACGTGTCTAGATTGGTTTTCGGTGGCTACGGAGGCTTCTGGCGGCGGAACTCCCGATCTATTGTGCTCCCTCATCATTTTAGGGTATGTGGATATATATAGGTGGTAGAAATACATCAGGGGAGCCACGAGGGGCCCTTGAGGGTGGAGGGCGCGCCCTAGGGGGGTGGGCGCGCCCCCCTGCCTCATGGCTCCCTCGTTTCTTTCCTGACGTGCACTCCAAGTCTATCGGGTAGCTTTCCTTCCGAAAATAACTTCTCCAGAAGGTTTCATTCCGTTTCGACTCTGTTTGATATTCCTTTTCTTCGAAACAGTGAAACAAGGGGAAAACAGGAACTAGCACTGGGCTCTGGGTCAATAGGTTAGTCCCAAAAATTATATAGAAGTGTTTAATAAAGCCCATAAACATCCAAAACACATAATATAATAGCATGGAACAATAAAAAAGTATAGATACGTTGGAGACGTATCATGCATCAACCCGTCACGTATCTCAATGGTTTGAGGGTGTTGCAGCACCTCCGCAAGGTAGGGGTTGATGACCTTCTCGAAGAACTTGTCCTTGGGGGCACTTGAAGAAGCCATTGCGATCTAGATGTGTTAGAAAAACAGCTCGAAACAAAGACAGAGGATATTTGCATGATACGATGGTCAAAACCTTTGGGAGATTATATAATTAATTTTTACCGACCAAATGAAGTATCATGCAAGAAAACGGAGTCCGGGGAGCACACGAGGTGCCCACGAGGCAGGGGGCGCGCCCAGGGGGGTAGGGCGTGCCCTCCACCCTCGTGTCCTTTCTGGACTACTTATTTTCCTATTTTCTTAAATATTCCAAAACGGAGAAAAATTGCCATTAGAACTGTTTTGGAGTCGGTTTACTTACCGTACCACGTACCTATTTCTTTTCGGAGTCTGAAACGTTCTGGAAAGTGTCCCTTATGTATTCCTCCGGGGTAACGGTTTCAATAACATTAGTTTCAACATTTATAGGATTACCTGAGATATATTGTTTGATTATTTGACCGTTCACCACCCTCGGATTTGTGCCTCCGAATTTGCTGATTTTTATGGCACCGGAATGATAGACCTCCTCGATGACGTAAGGACCTTCCCATTTAGAGAGGAGTTTGCCTGCAAAAAATCTTAAATGGGAGTTGTATAACAATACATAATCACCTACATTAAACTCACATTTTTGTATCATTTTGTCATGCCATCTTTTAACTTTTTCTTTAAACAATTTGGCATTCTCATAGGCCTAGGTTCTCCATTCATCAAGTGAGCTAATGTCAAATAACCTCTTCTCACCGACAAGTTTGAAATCATAATTGAGCTCTTTAATGGACCAATATGCCTTATGTTCTAGTTCAAGAGGTAAGTGACATGATTTTCCATAAACCATCTTATATGGAGACATACCCATAGGATTCTTATATGCAGTTCTATAGGCCCATAATGCATCATCAAGTTTCTTAGACCAATTCTTCCTAGATCTATTAAAAGTCTTTTGCAAAATTAATTTAAGCTCTCTATTGCTTAGTTCTACTTGACCACTAGACTGTGGGTGATAAGGAGATGCAATTCTGTGGTTAACATCATACTTAGCAAGCATTTTACGAAAAGCACCATGAATAAAACGTGAACCACCATCAGCCATTAAGTATCTAGGGACTCCAAACCTCAGAAAAATAACTTCTTTAAGCATCTTAATATAGGTGTTATGATCAGCACTAGTAGTTGGAATAGCTTCTACCCACTTAGTAATGTAATCAACAACAACTAAAATATGTGTATACCCATTAGAGGAAGGAAACGGTCCCATATAATCAAAGCCCCAAACATCAAATGGTTCAATAACAAGTGAATAATTCATAGGAATTTCTTTACGTCTACTAATATTACCAATTCTTTGGTATTCATCACAAGACAAGACAAACTTACGGGCACCCTTGAATAGAGTAGGCCAATAAAAACTGGATTGCAATACCTTATGTGCAGTTCTATCTCCAGCATGGTGTCCTCCATAAGCCTCGGAGTGACACTTGCGTAGGATCTGTTCCTGTTCATGATCAGGTACACAACGTCTAATAACACCATCTATTCCTTCTTTATAAAGGTGTGGGTCATCCCAAAAGTAATGCCTTAAATCATAGAAGAACTTTTTATTTTGCTGGTATGTGAAACTAGGTGGTATAAACTTAGCAACAATATAATTAGCATAATCAGCATACCATGGAGCAGTACAAGAAGCATTTATGTCAGCTAGTTGTTCGTGAGGAAAACTATCATCAATAGGTAGTGGGTCATCAAGAACATTCTCTAACCTAGACAAGTTGTCTACAACGGGGTTCTCAGCTCCCTTTCTATCAATAATATGCAAATCAAATTCTTGTAGCAAGAGAACCCATCTAATAAGTCTAGGTTTAGCATCTTTCTTTTCCATGAGATATTTAATAGTAGCATGATCAGTGTGAACAGTTACTTTAGAATCAACAATATAAGGTTTGAACTTATCACAAGCAAACACAACTGCTAAAAATTCTTTTTCAGTAGTAGCATAATTTCTTTGAGCACTGTCTAGAGTTTTACTAGCATATTGAATAACATTGAATTTCTTATCAACTCTTTGTCCTAGAACAGCCCCTACAACATAATCACTAGCATAACACATGATTTCAAATGGTAAATTCCAATCAGGAGGCTGAACGATAGGTGCACAAATCTTTACTAGGCAATTATTTATCATGGGGTTGTCTACAAAATTTAGCAAAATTAAACTCATGAGACATATCCCCTAAACTAACAGAAACAATATCCTTATTGCAGTCTATCTTAGCATTAACAATATTCAAGAAGGGTCTACCAAATATAATGGGACAAAAGTTATCTTATGGGGAACCAAGAACAAGAAAATCAACAGGATATTTAACTTTCCCACATAAGACTTCAACATCTCTAACAATCCCAACCGGTGAAATAGTATCTCTATTGGCAAGCTTAATTGTAACATCAATTTCTTCTAACTCAGCAGGTGCAATATCATGCATAATTTATTTATGTAAGGAATGAGGTATTGCACTTGCACTAGCACCCATATCACATAAGCCATGATAGCAATGATCTCCTATTTTAACAGAAATAACAGGCATGCCTACAACAAGTCTATATTTTTTTAGTATCGGGTCTAGCAATTCTAGGAGATTCATCACAGAAGTAAATAACATGCCCATCAATATTATCGGCCAAGAAATCTTTAACCATAGCAATACTTGGTTCAACTTTGATTTGCTCAGAGGGTGTAGGTGTTCTAGTATTACTCTTACGAACCACAGTTGAAGCTTTAACATGATCCTTTATTCTAACAGGGAAAGGTGGTTTCTCAATATAAGCAGTGGGAACAACAAGATCATTATAAGTGATAGTCTTTTCTTCAACTTTAATAGGTGCAACTACTTTTACTTCAATGGGAGGATTATATTTAAACCACTTCTCCTTAGGAAGATCAACACGAGTAGCAAAGGATTCACAGAAAGAAGCTACTATCTCAGAGTCAAGTCCATATTTACTGCTAAATTCACAGAAAGCATCGGTATCCATAAAAGTTTTAACACAATCAAAGTTAGGTGTTATACCTGATTCCTTACCTTCATCCAGATCCCAATCTTCAGAGTTGCGTTTAATTCTTTCCAATAAATCCCATTTGAATTCAATAGTCTTCATCATAAAAGAACCAGTACAAGAAGTATCGAGTATGGAGCGATTATCGAGAGAAAGCCGAGCATAAATTTTTTGAATAATAATTTCTCTTGAGAGCTCATGATTGGGGCATGAATATAACATTGACTTAAGCCTCCCGCAAGATTGAGTGATGCTTTCTCCTTCGCGAGGCAAAAAATTATATATATATAATTATGATCATGATGAACAAGATGCATAGGATAAAACTTCTGATGAAATTCCAATTTCAATCGGTTGTAGTTCCGTGATCCCATATCATCACATAGCCTAAACCATGTCAATGCCTTTCCCTTCAAAGATAAAGGGAATACCTTCTTCTTGATAACATCCTCGGGCATACCTGCAAGCTTAAATAATCCACAAACTTCATCCACATAGATTAGGTGCAAATCGGGATGTAATGTTCCATCACCTGTGAAAGGATTAGCTAGCAGTTTCTCTATCATATTGACACGTCTCCAATGTATCTATAATTTTTGATTGTTCCATGCTATTATATTATCAACCTTGGATGTTTTATATGCATTTATATGCTATTTTATATGATTTTTGGGACTAACCTATTAACCTAGAGCCCAGTGCCAGTTTCTATTTTTTCCTTGTTTTAGAGTATCGCAGAAAAGGAAAATCAAACAGAGTCCAATTGACCTGGAACTTGAACTTTTTGGACCAAAAGAAGCCCATGGAGTATCGAAGTTGGATCAGGAGAGTCCAGGGCTGCCCACGAGGGTGGGGGGCGCGCTCCCCTACCTCGTGGTCAGCCCGGAGGCCCCCCGACGTACTTCTTCCTCCCATATATACCCATATACCCTAAAAACTTCGAGGAGCACAATAGATCGGGAGTTCCGCCGCCAGAAGCCTCCGTAGCCACCGAAAACCAATCTAGACCCGTTCCGGCACCCTGCCGGAGGGGGAATCCCTCTCCGGTGGCCATCTTCATCATCCCGGCACTCTCCATGACGAGGAGGGTGTAGTTCTCCCTCAGGGATGAGGGTATATACCAGTAGCTATGTGTTTGATCTCTCTCTCTCTCTCTCTCTCGTGTTCTTGAGGTGGTACGATCTTGATGTATCGCGAGCTTTGCTATTATAGTTGGATCTTATGTTGTTTTCTCCCCCCTCTACTCTTGTAATGGATTGAGTTTTCCCTTTGAAGTTATCTTATCAGATTGAGTCTTTAAGGATTTGAGAACACTTGATGTATGTCTTGCGTGGGATACCCGTGGTGACAATGGGGTATTCTATTGATCCACTTGATGTATGTTTTGGTGATCAACTTGCGGGTTCCGCCCATGAACCTATGCATAGGGGTTGGCACACATTTTCGTCTTGACTCTCCGGTAGAAACTTTGGCACACTCTTTGAGGTTCTATGTGTTGGTTGAATAGATGAATCTGAGATTGTGTGATGCATATCATATAATCATACCCACGGATACTTGAGGTGACATTGGAGTATCTAGGTGACATTAGGGTTTTTGTTGATTTGTGTCTTAAGGTGTTATTCTAGTACGAACTCTAGGGCTGTTTGTGAGACTTATAGGAATAGCCCAACGGATTGATTGGAAAGAATAACTCTAAGGTGGTTTCGTGAGGGAACTTGCACTAGTGAAAGTATGAACCCTAGGCCTTGTTTCAACACACTGCAATACCGTTTACGCTCACTTTTATCATTAGTTACCTTGCTGTTTTTATATTTTCAGATTACAAAAACTATTATCTACTATCCATATTGCACCTGTATCACCATCTCTTCGCCGAACTAGTGCACCTATACAATTTACCATTGTATTGGGTGTGTTGGGGACACAAGAGACTCTTTGTTATTTGGTTGCAGGGTTGCTTGAGAGAGACCATCTTCATCCTACGCCTCCTACGGATTGATAAACCTTAGGTCATCCACTTGAGGGAAATTTGCTACCGTCCTACAAACCTCTGCACTTGGAGGCTCAACAACGTCTACAGGAAGAAGGTTGTGTAGTAGACATCACATACCCGAAGGAATTTCAAAGTAAACATTTTTAGTAGGTTCAGTAGGTTGAGGAGCAACTCTTTGCTCTACTGGTCAGGGTGAAGATACCCCGAACAAGCCCCTCAAAGGATTATGTTTCATAGTAACAAGTGACAGTAAATTTCAGCACACTATATAAATTTTTCCTTACCACCTACCAAAGGCGCTTCACTCCCTGGCAATGGCGCCACAAAAGAGTCTTGATGACCCACAAGTGTAGGGGATCTATCGTAGCCTTTTCGATAAGTAATAGTGTCGAACCCAACGAGGAGCAGAAGGAAATGATAAGCGGTTTTCAGGATGGTATTCTCTGCAAGCATTGAAATTATCGGTAACAGATAGTTTTGTGATAAGGTAATTTCTAACGGGTAATGAGTAATAAAAGTAAATAAGGTGCAGCAAGATGGCCCAATCCTTTTTGTAGCAAAGTACAAGCCTGGAAAAACTCTTATATAAAGGAAAGAGCTCCCGAGGACACATGGGAATTATCGTCAAACTAGTTTTCATCACGTTCATACGATTCGCGTTTGGTACTTTGATAATTTGATATGTGGGTGGACCGGTGCTTGGGTACTGTCCTTCCTTGGACAAGCATCCCACTTATTATTAACCCCTATTGCAAGCATCCGCAACTACAACAGAAGTATTAAGGTAAACTTAACCATAGCATGAAACATATGGATCCAAATCAGTCCCTTACGAAGCAACGCATAAACTAGGGTTTAAGATTCTGTCACTCTAGCAACCCATCATCTACTTATTACTTCCCAATGCCTTCCCCTAGGCCGAAACAATGGTGAAGTGTCATGTAGTCGACGTTCACATGACACCACTAGAGGAAAGACAACATACATCTCATCAAAATATCAAACGGATACCAAATTCACATGACTACTTATAGCAAGACTTCTCCCATGTCCTCAGGAACAAACGTAACTACTCACTGTCGGATTTCGGGTTCCGGCAGACCCTTGAGGTTCGAACACTGGGGTGCACGTGGAGATTTCGCCTTCTACCTACCTGCACCCCTCCGCCTCGCTAAGATCTAGGCTATGGAAAGAATAGCACAAGAGACACAGGGTTTATACTGGTTCGGCCACCGTTGTGGTGTAATACCCTACTCCAGTGTGTGGTGTGGTGGATTGCCTCTTGGGCTGATGATGATGAGCAATACAAGGAAGAACAGCCTCGCGAGGGTCTGTTCTTGGTTGGGGGGATGAACTGCTAGGGGGAGTTCAGTCACCCTTCTCTCTCTCTCTCTTCTTGATTGCGATCCGATCTCTCCCTTTCTCTTCTGTGGGCGGCTAGTCCTATTTATAGGCAAAGGCCTTGGGCCTCTTCCCAAATATCGAGTGGGAAGGGCGCCAACAATTGGCCATTTTGAAGGGGAACATGTGGTACACTTATCCTGACTAAAGTTGGTCCTCGCCTGCCAAAGGCTCTGGTGGTGACGCTGGCTTGGGCTCCACAATGACTTCTTCCTTGCTGCTGGGCTGGTCTTGGTCTCGTTGCACTGAAACGGGTGCCTTTGCTTGATGCTCTCGCCTGCGCTTGCTCCCTTTGCACCAAAGAGGAAAGGAGGACATTGCGCGGGCTGGCGCCCGCCTGGCGCCCTTGGTCGTCATGGCTTGCATCACGGGCACCTCGTGAGGTACCCCGCCTTGATCTCTCTGCCTCCTCGCGAGCCAGCCTGATGAGGCCGTGCCTGAGGAAGCTCCGTGTCATCCGCCCCGCGAGGCTTGGCACCTCGCGAGGGTCTTGGGTCTGTGTTGATGAAGATGGGCCATGCTGGGCCCCCTTTGAGCCACGCCGCAGGCCGCAGGCAGGCAAGTCTGGGGACCCCCATTCCCAGAACGCCGATAGTAGCCCCCGGGCCCAAGGCGCGCCCGGACTTGGCCGTGCAGGGAGGCGAAAGGGCAAGGGCGAAGCGCCGCGGGCCCTAACAGCCTGCGGCCTTGGGTGCCGCGTGGAGGTTGACTGGACGTAGGCGTCTCCACAACCCCGCGAGTTGATAAAGGAGCGGCATCTACCTAGGCTTTGCTTTTTGCTTTCTCCGGTTGCTGCTCAGATCCCCTTTCTTGCGCCTCTCCTTCCTTCCTCCAAAATTTCCATATCTACTCCGACCGCGTGACCTAGGAAGCCATGGCGCCTCGTCAGTCCCCGGCCGGAGCTTGGTACTCGTCTGCCCTGGACTCGCCGAACATGTCGGAGGCGATCCTCGCCCGATTGCGCCGGATGGCGGTGGCGCAGGGCATCGACGGGGCGAAGGTGTTCAAGGCCGGCTCCGCCACCCCTGAGGGCCAAGGGAGCACCTTCTATCCATTCTTTGTAAGCACCATTGCTGCTGGCCTGGTGCCTCCCTTCTTCGAGTTCTTCTTCTCTGTCCTCCGCCATTATAAGCTACAGGCTCTGCATCTCCACCCCAACTCCGTCCTTCTCCTGGCAATCTTCGCCTATTACTGTGAGGCTCACGTAGGGGTGCAGCCCTCGGTGGCCTTGCTGCACCACTACTTCTACCTCCGGACCTCTCGCGGTCCTGCTTCCGCGTGCGTGAGCTTCATCGCGTATGGTGGCGCCATTGCCATTTCGAACCCCGGGAAAAGGATTGAGGGCTTCAGGAGCAAGTGGGTCTTGGCAGATGCTGGGCGCATCCACCCTCGGTTGATCTTGCCCACGGAGCAACCCACGAGCTCCAGCGATTGGGGTCGAGCGGAGCTCGCGGACCCCCGCGCGAAGCTGGTGTTGGAGAAGATGGACGCGGATCTGAGGCCGGCCAACATGGCGGTGGCGAAGCTGACCGGCACGTCGCTGCTGAGGGAATTCCTGGAGCACCAGCTGGCTCCGCTTCGGTAGTACTCACTTCCTATGTGGAGGCCCCATCCGAGCCTCGCGGCCTTGGCCGACGGAGATCTAGCTGCGGTCCTTCAATCTCTGGTCGGGGGCGATGTGGCGAGGTTGGAGGGCGCTCCTACGCCCTTGTTCCTCCGCGACGACTGGGAGCAGGTAGTGGAGTCCATGCTCGTCTTCAACGGGGACGGGCCCGTGCCCATGAAGACTCTCGGGGAATCGGTGGATGTGTCCTCCGACGACTCCAGCGAAGAGGAGGAAGGAGGGGAGCGGGAAAAAGGGCCCGACTCCGAGGCGACTGACGGAGAGTCGAGGGCTCCCCTCCCCTGACGCAGGTCCCACGTTCTCCGCCTCTCTCTGAGCGATGACGACGAGGATGATGACGAGCAGGACGGCGGGAGCTTGCCCCTGATCCCGAAGAAGGACAGGACCGGGCTGATCTCCCGCGGGTCTGCCCCGGCCCTGAGGCGGACCGGAGACGCGCCTTCCGCTTCCAAGCTTCCTGAGGTTGACCCTTCCAGCCGGCTTTCAGGCTTCAAATTTGACCGGAGGCCGCTTGAGCTTACTGGCGACGACCCATAAGCGCTTGATTCTTGTCTTTATTTCTTGTTCTGCTTCTGAGGCTTGACGTCCGCATCTCTTGGATAGGCTGGCGCCCACAGCAAAGAAGCCGAAGGGAGCTCCTGAGATTCCATCCGTGGCAGCGCCTCTGCCCGTGAGGGAAGGTGACCGCGACACGCGGGCTTCTCCTGCCCGGTCGTCCTCGCGAGGCTTGGCTGAGCCGGCTGGGGCGAGCTCAGCCCCCATGGCCCAAGTGACTCCCGAGGTGCCTTTGCCTGCTGCCGCCACTACAGCCATTGGGGCGCAGCAGGCTTCGCCTCAGGATGCTGTGGTTGCGCTGCCGCCTTCTCCTCCTACTCCACCGACTGCTGTCTCTCTGACTCCTCCTGCCGTTCTGGATCGTGCTGCTGCTGAGCTGGACCGGCTACGGCAGGATCTTCTTGGCGCCGACCCTCGCTTGGTGGCCGGGTGCTTGGAGCTGGCTTTAGGATGGACTCGCTCCGACGCTTCGATTCTGGCGGCGCTGGTCCAGGCCTTGACGGCCTGCAATGAGGAGAGGCAGGCCGTCCTTGAGGCGAAGGCTGCTCGTGACGCATCCCTGGGGGAGGTGGTCGACGTCCGTGGTCGCTGCAAGGCGCTGGAGGACGAGCTGCAAGGCCTGTGGGACCAGTTCGCGAAAGAGGTCCGCCTTCGCCAAGAGCAGGAAGAAAGCATGAAGGCTCGCGAGGCGGCCGTTGAGGGCCGGGAGGCCAAGCTTGGGAAGCGCCGCGACCGCCTAGGCGCGCTGGAGCAGGAGCTGGGGGCGAGGAAGGTCGAGCTGGACGACAAGGCCCAGGTTCTTGCCGAGGACCGCGTGGCCTTCGCGGAGATGAAGGCGAAGGCTCGCTCCTCGCTGAGGACGCTTTACGACAGCGGCCTGAAGAGCCCGTTGGCTGGCGCCGAGGATGGCCCCGCCAAGCTGCTTCCCTTCCTGGTTCGTGCTCTTGAAGATGTCGCCCTTGGCCTTGGCCCCACGGCCGAGGCCGAGGCGCGTGTCCTGTCTTCTGCAGCGCTGACGCGGGTCCTCACCCGCATCTACCTTCGCAATCCTGGCGTCAACCTCGATAGCCTGCTGGAGCCAGTAAGCGGCAAGCGTGCCGCTGCCGCTGCCGAGGCCGTGAAGGGTCGCGCGGAGGCTCTGCTGGGGAAGTTCCGGGCCTTCAGCACCAAGCCGAAGCAAGGCGCTGCCGACCCCGCTGCTCCATGAGGCGAACCCACTACGCGCTGCTCCACTGACGACAAGTGACTCTGTTGTGGCTCCTGTCCTGCCTTTAATTCCTGCACATGTATCATGCCTCGGGGAGGCGTTTAAACTTGCATTTGGCATTGAGATAACAGTGTGGACTATAATATTTGCTTTTGAATTCCTTGAAATTTACGCTTTTCCTTCCTACTTGCTTATGTTCTACGCCGGCAGAGCCCGGCCCCGCGCATACCTCAGCCGCCGTTAGCCCCGACCAGAAACCAGGACGGGACCAAGGAGTGAGGGGCTACGTGACAAGTTAGGCTCCTGAGTCGCGATGCTCAGGAGTCCCCCTTGGCGCACGAACAACAAGTAGGGAGGTGTGGTGTGGGTGGATCTACCGTTCTACGTCTGCAGGGCCCGGCCGCGCGCATACCTCAACTGCCGTTAGCCTTTCGGAACTAAGGAGTGAGGGGCTACATGACCAGTTAGGCTCCTGAGTCGCGATGCTCAGGAGTCCCCCTTGATGCTCAAACGGCCTTCGTACCTTGGCTCCGCTCGGGGAGAGACGCGCGACGAACCAGGCCTGGGGAGGCCTGGCTGGGTGGCGTGCGTCTGGGCGTGACCCAGGCGCAGCCACCGTGCCCAGCCCCCTCGCGCGGCACTCCCGAGGGGAGGCGTTACGATGAGGCTAGACACTGAGCTCTAGGCTCCCTGAGGGTGATGCGGACCGGGGGCCGCCCTCAGTTGTTTATCACGAGCGCGGAGCATAGCGCTTCCGTATGTGTACGGGCATAGCCGCTCCTCGGCAGTGTCGTCAGCCAGCGCGGAGCATGGTGCTTCCACTGGTACGTGGGAGGGGGCTCCCCTCCGGGAGGAGCCCCCGGGGCGTGTACAGCCCCGCCCTGACACATGGCTGGCACGGTAGGGCCTGGCGAGGTGTATTTGGGCACCTGTGAGCTAGCGCGGGACTCACGGGGCCCTACCTCTAGGCGGGTTGCGCCTGGCACTAGTCCTTATCTTGTGATGTTTCCCTGCAAATTTGGTTAGATGCCGGCACTCTACGTCCTCGGGTCCCGGCCCTCGAGCTGGTCTCAGCCATCGCTGGTATGCCAGGTCGCGATGCCGTGGACAAGGCCAGAGGGTGAGGGCTGGAGAGCCAGTAAGAGCCCTGAGTCGCGATGCTCAGGTACCCCCCTTTAACGTGCAAGTGGTCGGCATGGAGAAGAAGATGTGCCGTGGACATGCATCAAATAATCAAGCATGGTGGGTCGAACGCATAGCCGGAATTAAACGCAAAAGGGATACATGCCACGGGGTCTGGCCCGAGCGACTTGGGGATGATGCAGCCCGTGGGGCGCCCCCAACAAGGTAAGCTAACAACATGAAATAAAAGGATACATGCCGCAGGGATGGACCCACGCGGCC